>NC_081288.1:79148219-79245722 GCF_030490865.1 Poecile atricapillus | reverse complement strand
GGAAAAAGGGTAGGTCAGCAAATGCCTTCTGTCCTGGCACATCTCTCAGTCAGAACTCCAGCTGAAAAATTTTGCTGTAATGATGGACTTTGCCACTTGGAGAGAATTTATATAGTTGGGAAGAAGCATTCAAAGCCCTAGTGCATTTCGTCTATTTTACGGACTGCAAGGGCACTCTAAAGGCCAGCACTAGCTTTTTGTTGGACTTTTTCTTTTTGAGTAGCTGCTGGACGTTTTGAAGCGGTTTGGGATCTGCTAGAGTGCAAGGTAATACATAGAGTTTGAGGAAAGTGATATACACATTTTATATCTCCAGGGAGGTGGATGCAGTTCAGTGTGTGCGAGTTACATGTTGAGCAGCTGATCACACAGAAAAGAAGAGGCTGCGCTGCAATTGCCTTTTCATTTGCAGCTTATAAACTACACAGCCCACAATGAAACAATTCCACTTCCTTCTGTGCTACATACAAGATCACATTCTCTCCGTCTCTAAGAGCCTGGACCCCCAGCGGAGCTCTTCCCTGCGCTGCTCCTACACCAATGAGGCCGGAGCCGCAAACAGCTTGGCTTTTTCCCTGGCACTGGCTGCCAGCGCTCATCAAAAAAACCACACGATGGCGCTGTCGACTAACAAAAGAAGGAAACGCACCGAGGCCAGCTCCAAAGGACAGAGCCGAGTTGGAAACGTCCCTGCTCTCAAATTAACTGTGCCAGGAAAAAAAGACTTTGCTGATCTTCCCCCTCCAAGTGTGCAAACACTTTTGCACCACACTCAAAGGGCAACACGAAATCCTCTGCCCTAACAAACATTTTCACTCTCGCAGAGTCCGGTAACAAACTCAAAGACATCCACTCAACAAATGTGCCAGCAGAGAGAGAAAGTTCTTTGCTGCCTACAATTTCAGCTTCACCCATCAAACAATGAACACACACCCTGCTATTGGCACTTTTCTTTTCAGCTCTGCGCTCTTAAGCTTTCAGTCTCAGAGTCAAGATCCAAGCAGCACGGCAACAGGGACTACTCACACACTAAAGCTACAAGGACAAAAAGTTCAACCACTTGGTGTCTAGATTCCCACTGTCAGTTCAACAGCTCTAACCCACAGGGAAACCTCTTGGGAAAAACCTTTAAATTCACTGAGACCACCTAAAGTGCCCATCCAAACTTAATTTCTTTGCCAAAGAGAAGAACAAGAAGCTCATTTCAAGAGAAATGGCATCCCCTCCTCCATAATCCAAAACATCCAGTGACTGATCCCATACAATGGTGTCAGAACACTCTTACTAGAGGCAGACAGCCTTCCAAAGATGGATACTGACTCAATGACTGTACAAATTGAGGGAGTGCTTCCAAATATGCTGGCACAAGAAGCTGCTGTCGTCCTCGAGCTGCGCGACACAGCTTCTTATCTGCACCTCCAACTCTGGGGCTACGTGCTTTCCTTCCCATGAGAAAGCATTGCCATTCTCCTTCAGGAAGTTACCAAGCCAAACTGTATGCCATGTCCTGTACTATGTCCAACAATGGCTCCTGCACAGAAGGGTCTACGACATAAATATCTTGCTGGACTATACCTCCTCATGGTACCTTTAACGCCTGCCCTATTACATTGTCACTATATCTTTTACTTGCCAAGGAAAGGCACTCAGAGTCACTTGGCCTTGCCTTGCCTTTGATGCTGTGGCTAGTCTACTCTTGTTTTGCTTGCTTGCTTATGTGTGCCTTGCCTGGCAAGACCTAGAAAGACCTTCCTTGCTTTGCTTTGCCTTGCCTACCGCTCTTTGCAATGCAAACCAAGTGTAGGCGCAATTGTAGGCAAGTCAAGGGAGAAGCTGACAAGGCTGGAGCCATGAGGGGCAAGCAAATGGAGTGGTAGGTGAGAGAAGGCCCAGAACTTCTAGGCAAGGATGGGCATAGGAAGGCCAGGCAGAAACAGGAGGGGCTAGGCAAGGCTAGGTTTCCCTGGAGGAAAGCAGTAGGCAGGTCAAGTGTGGGCGTAGGCACTGGAGGGAGTGCAAGGCTAGGGAGGCAAGGCAGGGCAAGGCAAGGAAACTTTTGGGTCACCAAGGCAAGACAAATGAGAGGTACATTCAAAGACTGCTGGTACACAAAAGGGGCTAGGACAGACTTCTCTGGCTGGCCTTGATCTCACATGGGCCATCTCTAATCTGCACCTAAAACACTTGGATTACCTGCTTTCCTTGGTATACAAAAGAACTGTCATTCTGGTCCTGAAGCGCAAAGGTGAAATGTGAATTTTATGTCCAAAATTCAAGACATGTAAGGATAGGTGCCAGAAGCAAGCTGCCAGGACAGATGGGTGTGCTTGCACGTGACCTCTTTTAGGCTTCCTCTCACATGCTCCTGAAACGCTGGAGGTACGTGAAAGCCTTGAGAGTCCTAGGAGAAGCAGGCAGGGCAAGGCAAGATGAAGAAATTCCGCAAAAAGAGGGGTATTGAATTCCAGGTGGGGGACGAGTGAGCAAGGGAATGCAAGGCAAGGGAGAGGAGAGGTTCAAAGGTAACGCCAAGAAAAGTGGTGGCTTTGCCAGGCAAGACAAAGGAGAGGCAAGCAAGGCAATGAGAGTCCTAGAAGGAGAAGGAAATGAAAGATTGGAGCTGGACAAAGGGGAAGGGAAACTGGACAAAGTGGCAAGGGGGATGGGTGGTGCAAGGCACTGGACTGGTAGGAAGGGCAAGGGAAAGACATGGATGGGTCAGGAAGGAAGAGGAAAACAATGGCCAGGAATGACAGAGAAATGCAAGGTTGGATAGGAAAGGAAAGGCAAGGCAATGTAGGGAAGGGGTAGGCCAGACAATGGGTGTCTTAAGAGGAAAAGTATGCATAGCAAGGCCAAGAGAAAAGCGGTAAAGAAGTTAGCGTGGGGGATAGGTGAGTGTAGCTGAGAAAGAAAGAAAGAAAGAAAGAAAGTGCCTCATTCCAGTATGTATGTATGTATGTGTGTGTGAAGTTTGCAGGATGTAAAGCAGAGACTTGATGGTGGAGTGAAAGGATGCTTTTGAATACACGTGGCAAGGTCCAAGCAAACTATTTGTCTTGGCACATCTGTGTCCCATAAACTTCTTAGTTTAGATTCAGACTGTAAGCGGGACAGAGAACACCCCTAAAATTACAGCTGAGCAAGAAAGCAGGTCGCATCAGCATGTTTTAAAGGAAGCAGTTTTTTTGTGTGAGAAGAAAATGGACATATGAGACTCCAGCAGTATCGACGTTCAGCTTAGAAGCAAAGTGCAATGATTCCGTACAAACTCTGAAAATGAAACGCGGCAATAAAAAGGCAATGGGACATGTCAGCGAAAGCTTTGTGGCCAAGCAGGGTGAGATGTTTGAAGCAGAACCACAGTTTGGTTTCACTAAGGATCCATCATGGTGGATTGCAAACATGTGCCAAGACAACACATATTCTGCAGCTATTGCAGCTCTCCGCAGGAACACTAGCACTTTCCCTTAGACTCTAAAATGCAGAGAAATGGCCTGTGCAGCGCAGAAGCTATTTGTGCTGCTTGTACACCTCTTCCAACCCCTCAGTGGAAACTATTGCGCCTGCCTTTAGACTCTGAGATCCAGAGAACACAATGGTAGAGGTAGTGGAGAATGGAAGAAGAGAGTGAAGTTTGATGAGTGAGTTTGATGTGACTTATGTGGAGCACGCAGAAAATGTAGCCCCGTACTGGTTTTTACACCTGGAGCCTATTTCTGTAAGACATTTCAGGTGGACATTTTTGATCAAGAAGCCAGAGTGAAAAAATTGACAGCAGGTCTCTCTGGGAAAGAAAAAGCAGCAAGGCGTCGTGTGCCATTTAAATGCTGCTATAAGAAGGGCGTACTTTAGCAGCATCTCTCTTGACACTTCTATCTGTGTAATCTCTAGCTGCTTGGACACAGCGACACTGAAAATAATTGTACTGCAAACACCAAGTTACACAGGGAAAAAGGGTAGGTCAGCAAATGCCTTCTGTCCTGGCACATCTCTCAGTCAGAACTCCAGCTGAAAAATTTTGCTGTAATGATGGACTTTGCCACTTGGAGAGAATTTATATAGTTGGGAAGAAGCATTCAAAGCCCTAGTGCATTTCGTCTATTTTACGGACTGCAAGGGCTCTCTAAAGTCCAGCACTAGCTTTTTGTTGGACTTTTTCTTTTTGAGTAGCTGCTGGACGTTTTGAAGCGGTTTGGGATCTGCTAGAGTGCAAGGTAATACATAGAGTTTGAGGAAAGTGATATACACATTTTATATCTCCAGTGAGGTGGATGCAGTTCAGTGTGTGCGAGTTACATGTTGAGCAGCTGATCACACAGAAAAGAAGAGGCTGCGCTGCAATTGCCTTTTCATTTGCAGCTTATAAACTGCACAGCCCACAATGAAACAATTCCACTTCCTTCTGTGCTACATACAGGATCACATTCTCTCCGTCTCTAAGAGCCAGGACCCCCAGCGGAGCTCTTCCCTGAGCTGCTCCTACACCAATGAGGCCGGAGCCGCAAACAGCTTGGCTTTTTCCCTGGCACCGTCTGCCAGCGCTCATCAAAATAACCACACGATGGCGCTGTCGACTAACAAAAGAAGGAAACGCACCGAGGCCAGCTCCAAAGGACAGAGCCGAGTTGGAAACGTCCCTGCTCTCAAATTAACTGTGCCAGGAAAAAAAGACTGCTGATCTTCCCCTTCCAAGTGTGCAAACACTTTTGCACCACACTCAAAGGGCAACACGAAATCCTCTGCCCTAACAAACATTTTCACTCTCGCAGAGTCCGGTAACAAACTCAAAGACATCCGCTCAACAAATGTGCCAGCGGAGAGAGAAAGTTCTTTGCTGCCTACAATTTCAGCTTCACCCATCAAACAATGAACACACACCCTGCTATTGGCACTTTTCTTTTCTGCTCTACGCTCCTAAGCTTTCAGTCTCAGAGTCAAGATCCAAGCAGCATGGCAACAGGGACTACTCACACACTAAAGCTACAAGGACAGAAAGCTCAACAACTTGGTGTCTAGATTCCCACTGTCAGTTCAACAGCTCTAACCCACAGGGAAACCTCTTTGGAAAAACCTTTAAATTCACTGAGACCACCCAAAGTGCCCATCCAAACTTAATTTCTTTGCCAAAGTGAAGAACAAGAAGCTCATTTCAAGAGAAAGGGCATCCCCTCCTCCAAAATCCAAAACATCCAGTGACTGATCCCATACAATGGTGTCAGAACACTCTTACTAGAGGCAGACAGCCTTCCAAAGATGGATACTGACTCAATGACTGTACAAATTGAGGGAGTGCTTCCAAATATGCCGGCACAAGAAGCTGCTGTCGTCCTTGAGCTGCGCGACACAGCTTCTTATCTGCACCTCCAACTCTGGGGCTACGTGCTTTCCTTCCCATGAGAAAGCATTGCCATTCTCCTTCAGGAACTTACCAAGCCAAGCTGTATGCCATGTCCTGTACTATGTCCAACAATGGCTCCTGCACAGAAGGGTCTACAACATAAATATCTCTCTGGACTATACCTCCTCATGGTACCTTTAACGCCCGCCCTATTACATTGTCACTATATCTTTTACTTGCCAAGGAAAGGCACTCAGAGTCACTTGGCCTTGCCTTGCCTTTGATGCTGTGGCTAGTCTACTCTTGTTTTGCTTGCTTGCTTATGTGTGCCTTGCCTGGCAAGACCTTGAAAGACCTTCCTTGCTTTGCTTTGCCTTGCCTACCGCTCTTTGCAATGCAAACCAAGTGTAGGCGCAATTGTAGGCAAGTCAAGGGAGAAGCTGACAAGGCTGGAGCCATGAGGGGCAAGCAAATGGAGTGGTAGGTGAGAGAAGGCCCAGAACTTCTAGGCAAGGATGGGCATAGGAAGGCCAGGCAGAAACAGCAGGGGCTAGGCAAGGCTAGGTTTCCCTGGAGGAAAGCAGTAGGCAGGTCAAGTGTGGGCGTAGGCACTGGAGGGAGTGCAAGGCTAGGGAGGCAAGGCAGGGCAAGGCAAGGAAACTTTTGGGTCACCAAGGCAAGACAAATGAGAGGTACATTCAAAGACTGCTGGTACACAAAAGGGGCTAGGACAGACTTCTCTGTCTGGCCTTGATCTCACATGGGCCATCTCTAATCTGCACCTAATACACTTGGATTACCTGCTTTCCTTGGTATACAAAAGAACTGTCATTCTGGTCCTGAAGCGCAAAGGTGAAATGTGAATTTTATGTCCAAAATTCAAGACATGTAAGGATAGGTGCCAGAAGCAAGCTGCCAGGACAGATGGGTGTGCTTGCACGTGACCTCTTTTGGGCTTCCTCTCACATGCTCCTGAAACGCTGGAGGTACGTGAAAGCCTTGAGAGTCCTAGGAGAAGCAGGCAGGGCAAGGCAAGATGAAGAAATTCCGCAAAAAGAGGGGTATTGAATTCCAGGTGGGGGACGAGTGAGCAAGGGAATGCAAGGCAAGGGAGAGGAGAGGTTCAAAGGTAACGCCAAGAAAAGTGGTGGCTTTGCCAGGCAAGACAAAGGAGAGGCAAGCAAGGCAATGAGAGTCCTAGAAGGAGAAGGAAATGAAAGATTGGAGCTGGACAAAGGTGTAGGGAAACCGGACAAAGTGGCAAGGGGGATGGGTGGTGCAAGGCACTGGACTGGTAGGAAGGGCAAGGGAAAGACATGGATGGGTCAGGAAGGAAGAGGAAAACAATGGCCAGGAATGACAAAGAAATGCAAGGTTGGATAGGAAAGGAAAGGCAAGGCAATGTAGGGAAGGGGTAGGCCAGACAATGGGTGTCTTAAGAGGAAAAGTATGCATAGCAAGGCCAAGAGAAAAGCGGTAAAGAAGTTAGCGTGGGGGATAGGTGAGTGTAGCTGAGAAAGAATGAAAGAAAGAAAGAAAGTGCCTCATTCCAGTATGTATGTATGTATGTGTGTGTGAAGTTTGCAGGATGTAAAGCAGAGACTTGATGGTGGAGTGAAAGGATGCTTTTGAATACACGTGGCAAGGTCCAAGCAAACTATTTGTCTTGGCACATCTGTGTCCCATAAACTTCTTAGTTTAGATTCAGACTGTAAGCGGGACAGAGAACACCCCTAAAATTACAGCTGAGCAAGAAAGCAGGTCGCATCAGCATGTTTTAAAGGAAGCAGTTTTTTTGTGTGAGAAGAAAATGGACATATGAGACTCCAGCAGTATCGACGTTCAGCTTAGAAGCAAAGTGCAATGATTCCGTACAAACTCTGAAAATGAAACGCAGCAATAAAAAGGCAATGGGACATGTCAGCGAAAGCTTTGTGGCCAAGCAGGGTGAGATGTTTGAAGCAGAACCACAGTTTGGTTTCACTAAGGATCCATCATGGTGGATTGCAAACATGTGCCAAGACAACACATATTCTGCAGCTGTTGCAGCTCTCCGCAGGAACACTAGCGCTTTCTGTTATAAATTCACTCGAGAGAGTGTTAAAGTTTAATAAAGGGAAGTTTTATTAATTATAGCAAGCAAGCAATAAGCAAAAGACAGCACTGGACAGCCGGGAAGCGATCCTGCTTTTCCGCGGCCGTGCTTTCGTTTTTCGTGTGTCTCCTTTTAATCAGTCCAGCTCTCCGGGCTCTCCTGTGAGGTGTCCTTCCTCGGGTCTTTCTACGCATGCGCCTTCATCGGTCTAGGGGTCCGATTGTTCGGTCTTTACCTTATCTTCTTTTAACCTTTCTTCACTGTTCTCTGTAAAGGCTTAGCTCAGTAATTTTTTGGAATGTAAGGAATCTTAGCAAGGACATGATAAACGTCAGTAGCTAAACAAGCATCAGTTACTATGCATACGTAAGTAACTATCGTAAGTAAGGGGTAAATAAAAATCTTGATTTTACAGAACATAACATTACAGGATATCCTATCTGCATGTTTAGTCGGACAAAAGGGTCTCTGTTTATCACAATCCCCCCTTTTTCTATTCCCTACTTTTTTTCGCTAAATCTTTGCAATTCTTTTTTTACTTAGTTCTAAATAATCTTTGGTTTTTGCCTCATTTAAGGTTTCATAAGGTGAGCTACTTCTAACTTGCTTTTTACAATGTTAATAACTTTATTAAGAGTGCAAGGGCTAAAAGTAAGACTTAAAATTAGTAAAATTAGTGGTCCTGCTGTAGTAGATAGTAAAGTTGTTTGCTAGGGAGAATAATTAAACTCGGATTCGTACCAACTCTGTTGCATTTGTTCTTTCTTTCTCTTTTTCAGTTCTTTTTGTGATTTGGCCATGGTTTCTCTTACTATCTCGCTTTTATTTACATATACACAACACTCTTCTTTAAGTGTAGTACACAGGCCCCCTTGTTGTAAAAATAATAAGTTTAATCCTCTTCTATTTTGCAAGACTACTTCAACTAGTGAGTCTAGGGAGTCTGTGAGGTCTTTTATGGATTTATCAATTCTTCTTAAATTTTCATCTACTGAAATTTTAAGCTCTTTAAGCCCCTGGTGTTGATTAACTAAGGATGCTACACCTGTTCCTAATCCAGCTCCTCTTATGCTTAGTAATACGGCTATTGTTAATACTGTGAGGGGTTCTCGTTTCACCAAATGGTGTTCTGAGTTTTGGTATTGTGTATACATATATTCTTCAGAATGATAAATAATTCGGGGAACTATTATAACTTGTATATAAAATTCATAGGTTTCATTAAAGGCTGCTACAGAGACACATGGGGTTACTCCTAAAGTGTTACAAACCCATTTAGTATTAGGTGCTGGAATCAGCTACTGAGCTGGCTTGCAAGGGTCATTAATCTGTATTTTTGTCTGACATAAGTGTTTCTTATCTGGGGGCACATTTCCCACACATTTCCCTTTTCCAGTGACTCTAGATAATGTTATTCCTGGAGTGTTTTTCCTTCCCAATTTCCATAAACAGGCAGCAGGATTAGTGCCATTTACTCTTTTTGGTTCTGCTATGGAGCCTATGGCCTCATAAAAGGGTGGGTTAATGTTATAGCATAACCAACATTCTCTAGTTAAATTTGGGTGTGTATCATTTAATACTTTAAAGGTAGCTTGCAATATTTTCCAAAGAACTTCATTTCCATATTCTTGGGGTGTTTCTACTGTAGTTGTTACTTGTGTGCTATTTTCTAATTTTTCTGAATAGTTACTCTGATCTCTTACTTTGGGATCTATTACTCCCCACACCACTGGATTTGGTCCAACAGATCCCGAATCATGTGGAACCATTTCTTTCTTTATAAGAATGTGCACTCCCCGATCTTTTCCGGGTTTCCATACTCTGAGACTCCAGGTTCGTCTCAGTAACCACCCAGGGATTTGGGACTGTGTAATATTGATGTAATGAAATTTACAAGTCCCAGTATATGTTACTTCCCCTGAGGGGCCTATCCAGGGCTTTATACATCTATGTGGACCTTGTTCAACCTTTAGATACTTATCTGGGTTTTGTACTTTCCACCCCATGGAAATTGTTTCACAGTTCTAATATCTACAGTAAAATTCCCCAGGATAATTACAATATCCTCTGCTTGGATTAGAAGCTGGGTACATATATAGTACTCGCCCGAGCGGGATATTGCTAGTACTCTTCCATTTAATAAGAGAATCTAGTGTAACTTGAAAGCTAGGGTCTCCAGAAGTGATCTGTGATTGGATAATAGCTTGGTCTTCCCATCGAATTATAGACCAATTAAAGGGTTCGTGAGTCTTACCTATACAAATGTCAAATGTGCTAATTAAGATTGTAAATGTTATTAACTTCTTTAATGAGCATTAGCTTCCCCTGCTATAATAGAGGCTTTTCTTTTGTATAGTGTTAGTTTTGATTTTCCAAAAATTATTTCGCTGGGTTGTATCATTTCCATTCTTGTGGCATTTCCAGGTCTATGACCTTTTGGTCCCATATATATTGGAGTGTTTCCTTCCACAGTTTATTACTCCTCTGCCTCTCCCATCGTCGACCCGGTTGCTACGGGACACGGGGTGTACCATCTTCTCGGCAGCAAGAGTATTCTTCGGGAGGGAAATTACTCCTTCTCTTATTAATTATTTTTATGTATTTTTCTCAACTTTTATGCTTTACTAAAGGGGTATTACACCTCAATTCCTGGAGACACTGTCTGCACAACCCAGCTACTATATTTACTATAAAAGGTGCAGGTTCGTTTGGATGGTAATAATACAAGGGGTTAACTCCTCTGGCATAAATAGTCCACCACTCCTCTGATTTTGTCTCAAAAATTTTTTTTTTTTTTGCTCTTATTTTAGTTATTAAGGGCGAATCCGTGAGTTTTCTCTGGGCAGTGTAGCAGGATCTACACACCTTTCTTAGTGGGTAGCCTCTATGACAGTGGGTCTACTAATGTTCTTTACATATTATACATTTAAAACAAACAAAAAGATAACAATTCTGACATAAAGTACAGCTTATTTTAACACTTCTATTATATATTTCTTTACTACTAGATGGGGGTATTTTATATTCTATATAAAAATCTTTATGAAATTTACTATTTATAAGTTTTTAAGCCGGTTAATAGTCCTTGGATGTTACTTTGTTCGGGATACCTTAAGTCTCAGGTTCCCAGCCGGGCTAACCACTTCTCAGTTATTAGTCTTTTGTGGGTTCACAGGTCTCTTTATATGACTGGCATGTGTCCACTCCTTTTCAGCTGTTCGAACTACAGAGTCAGTTGTTAATAACACTTGGTACGGCTTTTTTCACTTCGGTGTTAGGGATTTTCTTTCTAGTTTCTTATCAGCGCTTACTCTCCAGGTTGTACTTGAGAGTGTAGGGCAGTTGAAGATAACTCCATTCTCGGTCACTATTAAAAACTCAGAAATCTCAGTTAGAATAAAACAGTATTTCTTGTCACTTGAGGGACGAAGAGGGTTGAAACCAGAAATAGATAGATTGTTAAATAAGGGACTATTAGAACCATGTATGTCACTTTTTAACACACTCATACTGCTAGTAAAGAAGCCAGATGGGACTTATCGTTTGGTACAAGATTTAAGAGAAATTAATAAGAATTTAATAAACGTACAGTGGCACGGTTCCCTGTAATAGCAAATTCGTATACATCATTAAGCAAATTGGGACCTGACAGTCTATAGTACAGTGTTATAGATTTAAAGGATACATTTTGGGCCTTGGTCTCATCTCTTGATGAGACTAGTCGAAATTATTTTACATTTGAATGGGAAGATCCAGACACAGAGAGGAGACAACAATTGAGATGGACACTATTGCCCCAGGGATTTACAAAACCTCTCAACTTGCCTGGACAAGCACTAGAACAGATTCTACAGGATTATCAGACAGACCCAGGAGTGACTCTGATACAATACGTGGATGGTTTGCTTTTAGCTGGAAAGAGGAGGAAGATGTAAGGAGAGAGAGTATTAAATCGTTAAATTTCCTGGGTTTAAAAGGATTGCAAGTATCTAAGGCAAAGCTCCAATTTGTGGAAAAGAAGTAAAATATTTAGGCCATTACTTTAGAAAAGGGGAGAAAAAATAGACTCTGAAAAAAATACAAGGAATTTTGTCACTACTAATTCCTAAAAATAAAAGACAGATACGTCAAATCTTGGGATTAACAGGGTATCGTAGACAGTGGATTGAAAACTATAGTAGTAAAGTATAATTTTTATATCAAAAATTGACACAGGAGGGAGTAATAAAATGGAGTTTAGAAGATACAGAAAAATTCCGGGAACTACAAGAAAGTTTAATTCATGCTCCTGTCTTGAGTCTCTCAGATTTAAAGAGACCCTTTTACTTGTTTGTAAATGTAGAAAATAGGGTCGCCTCTGGAGTCCTAACTCAGGAGTGGGCAGGGAGGAAGAAGCTAATAGGGTATTTATCAAAGATCTTAGACCTTGTGAGTAAAAGCTGGCTAGCCTGTTTACAAGTAGTAGCAGGATGTACCTTACTGGTAGAAGAAGCTAGCAAAATCACCTTTAATAGCAATTTGAAGATAATGTCCCCTCATAACATTCGGGGTGTGCTACAACAAAAAGCGGAAAAATGGATTTCAGATGCTAGACTTTTAAAACATGAAGGAATTCCAACTGAAGCCCTAAACTTAATATTAAAAACCACAACTGTACAAAACCCGGCTGCCTTTTGTATGGAGAACCTGAAAGTAAATCTTTGACACATGACTGTATAACTACAATTGAGGAACAAACCAAAATTAGACCTGATCTGGAAGAAGAGGTATTAGAAAGCGGAGAAAAGCTGTTTGTGGATGGGTCCTCCAGAGTGATAGAAGGAAAGAGGAAAACAGGCTATGCTATAATAAGAGGACCTGATATTCAAGTTTTAGAATCAGGTCCATTAGACAAATCTTGGTCAGCCCAAGCCTGTGAATTGTATGCAGCATTAAGGGCATTGAAATCACTAGAAGGAAAGGAGGGGACAATATATACAGATTCCAGATATAGTTATGGGGTGGTGCATATGTTTGGTAAACTGTGGGAAGAAAGAGGTTTAATAAACTCTCAAGGGAAAGATTTGGTTCATCAAAAACTTATAATTGCAGTATTAAAGGCCCTGAGAAGGCCCAAGAGGTTAGCAGTGTTTTATTTGAAAGGACACCAGAAGGGAATAGACTTGAGGAGTAGAGGAAATAATGCTGCTGATTAGGAGGCAAAACAGGCGGCATTACAAACAATGGTCTTAAAAGAAAAAAAAAGGGAGGGACAGGAAGAAACTTTAGAACATAAGAATAGTGACTTAAGAAGTAGACTTACTGAGGAAGAAAAGCCAAAACTCTCAGAGACAGGAGCAATAGAAAACTCAGAGGGGAGATAGCCTCTCTCAGATGGCCGGGAAGTACTACCAAAAGCCATAGCTCAAAGAATATTAGAAAAATACATCAAAGAACACATTGGGGAGCACAAGGGTTAATAGATTATTTTGCAGCAAAGTATATGAGCACAGGTATTCGAAACTTAGCTAAGCAAATTACTAGAAGCTGCCTCCTATGTTTAAAAACAAATAGGAAAAATCTCTGAAAATTACCTTATGGAGGGAGACCCTTAGCAAAAGACCCTTTGCAAATATTCAAATTGACTTCACAGAACTACCAAAGGTAGGAAGATTTAAATACTTCTTGGTCCTAGTGGATCTTAGTAGATCAAAATCCTAGTGGATTTTCTACTCAGGTCTTTGCATAAGCACTTTCCTCTGGGTTAAAGGGGATCCTTTGTTCCCAGGAATTTAATTTTTGTTTAACCCACTCTTCGGTTGATCCAAATATAGGCCAAAATACATTCTTTGAAATTTCTTTTCCTCTCTATATTACTACACAATAATTACTACACAAAATCATTTTTGCCCTATCTTTATTTTCTGTCCCCGGGAAATGTTTCCAATTATCTAGTATAAAACTCAACGGACTATCTTTAGGTATCGGTGGGAGTTTAACAGGTACAGGAGGCTTGCTCTTCCCCTGTCCCATTCTTCCAGAGTGCCTTCAATCACACAATTCCTTTCGCTTCCCCTCGTTCGTACCGCTCTTGCTCGGGGAATCCAGCTGCCGGTTCCCTTCTCAGACACACACTCACCACACTCCGGGATCCCGACCCCGCCCAGACGGATCCCCGTTATACTCACGCGTCCCACGTCCCGTGTCTTCGTCCGGACTCTGTGCACAGAATTTAAGGGGTCGACCGGTCTCCCTTATGCTTATTGCTTTAATTTTAGGTTTGACGGTGCAATTGAGGCAGGAACCGGCCCCCCAGGGCCGCTAAACCTTAGAGCGGGGCGCCCCCCGGAAGTGCCGATCCGTCCTACAGATTGCATCCAAGTCACGGCACCAAATTGTTATAAATTCACTCGAGAGAGTGTTAAAGTTTAATAAAGGGAAGTTTTATTAATTATAGCAAGCAAGCAATAAGCAAAAGACAGCGCTGGACAGCCGGGAAGCGATCCCGCTTTTCCGCGGCCGTGCTTTCATTTTTCGTGTGTCTCCTTTTAATCAGTCCAGCTCTCCGGGCTCTCCTGTGAGGTGTCCTTCCTCGGGTCTTTCTACGCATGCGCCTTCATCGGTCTAGGGGTCCGATCGTGCGGTCTTTACCTAATCTTCTTTTAACCTTTCTTCACTGTTCTCTGTAAAGGCTTAGCTCAGTAATTTTTTGGAATGCACGGAATCTTAGCAAGGACATGATAAACGTCAGTAGCTATACAAGCATCAATTACTATGCATACGTAAGTAACTATCGTAAATAAGTAAGGGGTAAATAAAAATCTTGATTTTACAGAACATAACATTACAGGATATCCTATCTGCATGTTTAGTCGAACAAAAGGGTCTCTGTTTATCACACTTTCCCTTAGACTCTAAAATGCAGAGAAATGGCCTGCGCAGCGCAGAAGCTATTTGTGCTGCTTGTACACCTCTTCCAACCCCTCAGTGGAAACTATTGCGCCTGCCTTTAGACTCTGAGATCCAGAGAACACAATGGTAGAGGCAGTGGTGGAGAATGGAAGGAGAGAGTGAAGTTTGATGAGTGAGTTTGATGTGACTTATGTGGAGCACGCAGAAAATGTAGCCCCGTACTGGATTTTACACCTGGAGCCTATTTCTGTAAGACATTTCAAGTGGACATTTTTGATCAAGAAGCCAGAGTGAAAAAACTGACAGCAGGTCTCTCTGGGAAAGAAAAAGCAGCAAGGCGTCGTGTGCCATTTAAATGCTGCTATAAGAAGGGCGTACTTTAGCAGCATCTCTCTTGACACTTCTATCTGTGTAATCTCTAGCTGCTTGGACACAGCGACACTGAAAATAATTGTACTGCAAATACCAAGTTACACAGGGAAAAAGGGTAGGTCAGCAAATGCCTTCTGTCCTGGCACATCTCCCAGTCAGAACTCCAGCTGAAAAATTTTGCTGTAATGATGGACTTTGCCACTTGGAGAGAATTTATATAGTTGGGAAGACGCATTCAAAGCCCTAGTGCATTTCGTCTATTTTACGGACTGCAAAGGCACTCTAAAGGCCAGCACTAGCTTTTTGTTGGACTTTTTCTTTTTGAGTAGCTGCTGGACGTTTTGAAGCGGTTTGGGATCTGCTAGAGTGCAAGGTAATACATAGAGTTTGAGGAAAGTGATATACACATTTTATATCTCCAGGGAGGTGGATGCAGTTCAGTGTGTGCGAGTTACATGTTGAGCAGCTGATCACACAGAAAAGAAGAGGCTGCGCTGCAATTGCCTTTTCATTTGCAGCTTATAAACTGCACAGCCCACAATGAAACAATTCCACTTCCTTCTGTGCTACATACAGGATCACATTCTCTCAGTCTCTAAGAGCCAGGACCCCCAGCGGAGCTCTTCCCTGCGCTGCTCCTACACCAATGAGGCCGGAGCCGCAAACAGCTTGGCTTTTTCCCTGGCACCGTCTGCCAGCGCTCATCAAAATAACCACACGATGGCGCTGTCGACTAACAAAAGAAGGAAACGCACCGAGGCCAGCTCCAAAGGACAGAGCCGAGTTGGAAACGTCCCTGCTCTCAAATTAACTGTGCCAGGAAAAAAAGACTTTGCTGATCTTCCCCCTCCAACTGTGCAAACACTTTTGCACCACACTCAAAGGGCAACACGAAATCCTCTGCCCTAACAAACATTTTCACTCTCGCAGAGTCCAGTAACAAACTCAAAGACATCCGCTCACCAAATGTGCCAGCTGAGAGAGAAAGTTCTTTGCTGCCTACAATTTCAACTTCACCCATCAAACAATGAACACACACCCTGCTATTGGCACTTTTCTTTTCAGCTCTACGCTCCTAAGCTTTCAGTCTCAGAGTCAAGATCCAAGCAGCATGGCAACAGGGACTACTCACACACTAAAGCTACAAGGACAAAAAGCTCAACAACTTGCTGTCTAGATTCCCACTGTCAGTTCAACATCTCTAACCCACAGGGAAACCTCTTGGAAAAAACCTTTAAATTCACTGAGACCACCCAAAGTGCCCATCCAAACTTAATTTCTTTGCCAAAGAGAAGAACAAGAAGCTCATTTCAAGAGAAATGGCATCCCCTCCTCCAAAATCCAAAACATCCTGTGACTGATCCCATACAATGGTGTCAGAACACTCTTACTAGAGGCAGACAGCCTTCCAAAGATGGATACTGACTCAATGACAGTACAAATTGAGGGAGTGCTTCCAAATATGCCGGCACAAGAAGCTGCTGTCATCCTTGAGCTGCGCGACACAGCTTCTTATCTGCACCTCCAACTCTGGGGCTACGTGCTTTCCTTCCCATGAGAAAGCATTGCCATTCTCCTTCAGGAACTTACCAAGCCAAGCTGTATGCCATGTCCTGTACTATGTCCAACAATGGCTCCTGCACAGAAGGGTCTACGACATAAATATCTTGCTGGACTATACCTCCTCTTGGTACCTTTAACGCCTGCCCTATTACATTGTCACTATATCTTTTACTTGCCAAGGAAAGGCACTCAGAGTCACTTGGCCTTGCCTTTGATGCTGTGGCTAGTCTACTCTTGTTTTGCTTGCTTGCTTATGTGTGCCTTGCCTGGCAAGACCTAGAAAGACCTTCCTTGCTTTGCTTTGCCTTGCCTACCGCTCTTTGCAATGCAAACCAAGTGTAGGCGCAATTGTAGGCAAGTCAAGGGAGAAGCTGACAAGGCTGGAGCCATGAGGGGCAAGCAAATGGAGTGGTAGGTGAGAGAAGGCCCAGAACTTCTAGGCAAGGATGGGCATAGGAAGGCCAGGCAGAAACAGGAAGGCCTAGGCAAGGCTAGGTTTCCCTGGAGGAAAGCAGTAGGCAGGTCAAGTGTGGGCATAGGCACTGGAGGGAGTGCAAGGCTAGGGAGGCAAGGCAGGGCAAGGCAAGGAAACTTTTGGGTCACCAAGGCAAGACAAATGAGAGGTACATTCAAAGACTGCTGGTACACAAAAGGGGCTAGGACAGACTTCTCTGGCTGGCCTTGATCTCACATGGGCCATCTCTAATCTGCACCTAAAACACTTGGATTACCTGCTTTCCTTGGTATACAAAAGAACTGTCATTCTGGTCCTGAAGCGCAAAGGTGAAATGTGAATTTTATGTCCAAAATTCAAGACATGTAAGGATAGGTGCCAGAAGCAAGCTGCCAGGACAGATGGGTGTGCTTGCACGTGACCTCTTTTGGGCTTCCTCTCACATGCTCCTGAAACGCTGGAGGTACGTGAAAGCCTTGAGAGTCCTAGGAGAAGCAGGCAGGGCAAGGCAAGATGAAGAAATGCCGCAAAAAGAGGGGTATTGAATTCCAGGTGGGGGACGAGTGAGCAAGGGAATGCAAGGCAAGGGAGAGGAGAGGTTCAAAGGTAACGCCAAGAAAAGTGGTGGCTTTGCCAGGCAAGACAAAAGAGAGGCAAGCAAGGCAATGAGAGTCCTAGAAGGAGAAGGAAATGAAAGATTGGAGCTGGACAAAGGGGAAGGGAAACTGGACAAAGTGGCCAGGGGGATGGGTGGTGCAAGGCACTGGACTGGTAGGAAGGGCAAGGGAAAGACATGGATGGGTCAGGAAGGAAGAGGAAAACAATGGCCAGGAATGACAAAGAAATGCAAGGTTGGATAGGAAAGGAAAGGCAAGGCAATGTAGGGAAGGGGTAGGCCAGACAATGGGTGTCTTAAGAGGAAAAGTATGCATAGCAAGGCCAAGAGAAAAGCGGTAAAGAAGTTAGCGTGGGGGATAGGTGAGTGTAGCTGAGAAAAAAAGTGCCTCATTCCAGTATGTATGTATGTATGTGTGTGTGAAGTTTGCAGGATGTAAAGCAGAAGAAAGCAGTGACTTGATGGTGGAGTGAAAGGATGCTCTTGAATACACGTGGCAAGGTCCAAGCAAACTATTTGTCTTGGCACATCTGTGTCCCATAAACTTCTTAGTTTAGATTCAGACTGTAAGCGGGACAGAGAACACCCCTAAAATTACAGCTGAGCAAGAAAGCAGGTCGCATCAGCATGTTTTAAAGGAAGCAGTTTTTTTGTGTGAGAAGAAAATGGACATATGAGACTCCAGCAGTATCGACGTTCAGCTTAGAAGCAAAGTGCAATGATTCCGTACAAACTCTGAAAATGAAACGCAGCAATAAAAAGGCAATGGGACATGTCAGCGAAAGCTTTGTGGCCAAGCAGGGTGAGATGTTTGAAGCAGAACCACAGTTTGGTTTCACTAAGGATCCATCATGGTGGATTGCAAACATGTGCCAAGACAACACATATTCTGCAGCTGTTGCAGCTCTTTGCGGGAACACTAGCGCTTTCCCTTAGACTCTAAAATGCAGAGAAATGGCCTGCGCAGTGCAGAAGCTATTTGTGCTGCTTGTACACCTCTTCCAACCCCTCAGTGGAAACTATTGCGCCTGCCTTTAGACTCTGAGATCCAGAGAACACAATGGTAGAGGCAGTGGTGGAGAATGGAAGGAGAGAGTGAAGTTTGATGAGTGAGTTTGATGTGACTTATGTGGAGCACGCAGAAAATGTAGCCCCGTACTGGTTTTTACACCTGGGGCCTATTTCTGTAAGACATTTCAGGTGGACATTTTTGATCAAGAAGCCAGAGTGAAAAAATTGACAGCGGGTCTCTCTAGGAAAGAACAAGCAGCAAGGCGTCGTGTGCCATTTAAATGCTGCTATAAGAAGGGCGTACTTTAGCAGCATCTCTCTTGACACTTCTATCTGTGTAATCTCTAGCTGCTTGGACACAGCGACACTGAAAATAATTGTACTGCAAATACCAAGTTACACAGGGAAAAAGGGTAGGTCAGCAAATGCCTTCTGTCCTGGCACATCTCTCAGTCAGAACTCCAGCTGAAAAATTTTGCTGTAATGATGGACTTTGCCACTTGGAGAGAATTTATATAGTTGGGAAGAAGCATTCAAAGCCCTAGTGCATTTCGTCTATTTTACGGACTGCAAGGGCACTCTAAAGGCCAGCACTAGCTTTTTGTTGGACTTTTTCTTTTTGAGTAGCTGCTGGACGTTTTGAAGCGGTTTGGGATCTGCTAGAGTGCAAGGTAATACATAGAGCTTGAGGAAAGTGATATACACATTTTATATCTCCAGGGAGGTGGATGCAGTTCAGTGTGTGCGAGTTACATGTTGAGCAGCTGATCACACAGAAAAGAAGAGGCTGCGCTGCAATTGCCTTTTCATTTGCAGCTTATAAACTGCACAGCCCACAATGAAACAATTCCACTTCCTTCTGTGCTACATACAGGATCACATTCTCTCAGTCTCTAAGAGCCAGGACCCCCAGCAGAGCTCTTCCCTGCGCTGCTCCTACACCAATGAGGCCGGAGCCGCAAACAGCTTGGCTTTTTCCCTGGCACCGTCTGCCAGCGCTCATCAAAATAACCACACGATGGCGCTGTCGACTAACAAAAGAAGGAAACGCACCGAGGCCAGCTCCAAAGGACAGAGCCGAGTTGGAAACGTCCCTGCTCTCAAATTAACTGTGCCAGGAAGAAAAGACTTTGCTGATCTTCCCCCTCCAACTGTGCAAACACTTTTGCACCACACTCAAAGGGCAACACGAAATCCTCTGCCCTAACAAACATTTTCACTCTCGCAGAGTCCAGTAACAAACTCAAAGACATCCGCTCACCAAATGTGCCAGCTGAGAGAGAAAGTTCTTTGCTGCCTACAATTTCAACTTCACCCATCAAACAATGAACACACACCCTGCTATTGGCACTTTTCTTTTCAGCTCTACGCTCCTAAGCTTTCAGTCTCAGAGTCAAGATCCAAGCAGCATGGCAACAGGGACTACTCACACACTAAAGCTACAAGGACAAAAAGCTCAACAACTTGCTGTCTAGATTCCCACTGTCAGTTCAACATCTCTAACCCACAGGGAAACCTCTTGGGAAAAACCTTTACATTCACTGAGACCACCCAAAGTGCCCATCCAAACTTAATTTCTTTGCCAAAGAGAAGAACAAGAAGCTCATTTCAAGAGAAATGGCATCCCCTCCTCCAAAATCCAAAACATCCTGTGACTGATCCCATACAATGGTGTCAGAACACTCTTACTAGAGGCAGACAGCCTTCCAAAGATGGATACTGACTCAATGACTGTACAAATTGAGGGAGTGCTTCCAAATATGCCGGCACAAGAAGCTGCTGTCGTCCTTGAGCTGCGCGACACAGCTTCTTATCTGCACCTCCAACTCTGGGGCTACGTGCTTTCCTTCCCATGAGAAAGCATTGCCATTCTCCTTCAAAAACTTACCAAGCCAAGCTGTATGCCATGTCCTGTACTATGTCCAACAATGGCTCCTGCACAGAAGGGTCTACGACATAAATATCTTGCTGGACTATACCTCCTCATGGTACCTTTAACGCCTGCCCTATTACATTGCCACTATATCTTTTACTTGCCAAGGAAAGGCACTCAGAGTCACTTGGCCTTGCCTTTGATGCTGTGGCTAGTCTACTCTTGTTTTGCTTGCTTGCTTATGTGTGCCTTGCCTGGCAAGACCTAGAAAGACCTTCCTTGCTTTGCTTTGCCTTGCCTACCGCTCTTTGCAATGCAAACCAAGTGTAGGCGCAATTGTAGGCAAGTCAAGGGAGAAGCTGACAAGGCTGGAGCCATGAGGGGCAAGCAAATGGAGTGGTAGGTGAGAGAAGGCCCAGAACTTCTAGGCAAGGATGGGCATAGGAAGGCCAAGCAGAAACAGGAAGGCCTAGGCAAGGCTAGGTTTCCCTGGAGGAAAGCAGTAGGCAGGTCAAGTGTGGGCATAGGCACTGGAGGGAGTGCAAGGCTAGGGAGGCAAGGCAGGGCAAGGCAAGGAAACTTTTGGGTCACCAAGGCAAGACAAATGAGAGGTACATTCAAAGACTGCTGGTACACAAAAGGGGCTAGGACAGACTTCTCTGGCTGGCCTTGATCTCACATGGGCCATCTCTAATCTGCACCTAAAACACTTGGATTACCTGCTTTCCTTGGTATACAAAAGAACTGTCATTCTGGTCCTGAAGCGCAAAGGTGAAATGTGAATTTTATGTCCAAAATTCAAGACGTGTAAGGATAGGTGCCAGAAGCAAGCTGCCAGGACAGATGGGTGTGCTTGCACGTGACCTCTTTTGGGCTTCCTCTCACATGCTCCTGAAACGCTGGAGGTACGTGAAAGCCTTGAGAGTCCTAGGAGAAGCAGGCAGGGCAAGGCAAGATGAAGAAATGCCGCAAAAAGAGGGGTATTGAATTCCAGGTGGGGGACGAGTGAGCAAGGGAATGCAAGGCAAGGGAGAGGAGAGGTTCAAAGGTAACGCCAAGAAAAGTGGTGGCTTTGCCAGGCAAGACAAAGGAGAGGCAAGCAAGGCAATGAGAGTCCTAGAAGGAGAAGGAAATGAAAGATTGGAGCTGGACAAAGGGGAAGGGAAACTGGACAAAGTGGCAAGGGGGATGGGTGGTGCAAGGCACTGGACTGGTAGGAAGGGCAAGGGAAAGACATGGATGGGTCAGGAAGGAAGAGGAAAACAATGGCCAGGAATGACAAAGAAATGCAAGGTTGGATAGGAAAGGAAAGGCAAGGCAATGTAGGGAAGGGGTAGGCCAGACAATGGGTGTCTTAAGAGGAAAAGTATGCATAGCAAGGCCAAGAGAAAAGCGGTAAAGAAGTTAGCGTGGGGGATAGGTGAGTGTAGCTGAGAAAAAAAGTGCCTCATTCCAGTATGTATGTATGTATGTGTGTGTGAAGTTTGCAGGATGTAAAGCAGAAGAAAGCAGTGACTTGATGGTGGAGTGAAAGGATGCTCTTGAATACACGTGGCAAGGTCCAAGCAAACTATTTGTCTTGGCACATCTGTGTCCCATAAACTTCTTAGTTTAGATTCAGACTGTAAGCGGGACAGAGAACACCCCTAAAATTACAGCTGAGCAAGAAAGCAGGTCGCATCAGCATGTTTTAAAGGAAGCAGTTTTTTTGTGTGAGAAGAAAATGGACATATGAGACTCCAGCAGTATCGACGTTCAGCTTAGAAGCAAAGTGCAATGATTCCGTACAAACTCTGAAAATGAAACGCAGCAATAAAAAGGCAATGGGACATGTCAGCGAAAGCTTTGTGGCCAAGCAGGGTGAGATGTTTGAAGCAGAACCACAGTTTGGTTTCACTAAGGATCCATCATGGTGGATTGCAAACATGTGCCAAGACAACACATATTCTGCAGCTGTTGCAGCTCTCCGCAGGAACACTAGCGCTTTCCCTTAGACTCTAAAATGCAGAGAAATGGCCTGCGCAGCGCAGAAGCTATTTGTGCTGCTTGTACACCTCTTCCAACCCCTCAGTGGAAACTATTGCGCCTGCCTTTAGACTCTGAGATCCAGAGAACACAATGGTAGAGGCAGTGGTGGAGAATGGAAGGAGAGAGTGAAGTTTGATGAGTGAGTTTGATGTGACTTATGTGGAGCACGCAGAAAATGTAGCCCCGTACTGGTTTTTACACCTGGAGCCTATTTCTGTAAGACATTTCAGGTGGACATTTTTGATCAAGAAGCCAGAGTGAAAAAATTGACAGCAGGTCTCTCTGGGAAAGAAAAAGCAGCAAGGCGTCGTGTGCCATTTAAATGCTGCTATAAGAAGGGCGTACTTTAGCAGCATCTCTCTTGACACTTCTATCTGTGTAATCTCTAGCTGCTTGGACACAGCGACACTGAAAATAATTGTACTGCAAATACCAAGTTACACAGGGAAAAAGGGTAGGTCAGCAAATGCCTTCTGTCCTGGCACATCTCTCAGTCAGAACTCCAGCTGAAAAATTTTGCTGTAATGATGGACTTTGCCACTTGGACAGAATTTATATAGTTGGGAAGAAGCATTCAAAGCCCTAGTGCATTTCGTCTATTTTACGGACTGCAAGGGCACTCTAAAGGCCAGCACTAGCTTTTTGTTGGACTTTTTCTTTTTGAGTAGCTGCTGGACGTTTTGAAGCGGTTTGGGATCTGCTAGAGTGCAAGGTAATACATAGAGTTTGAGGAAAGTGATATACACATTTTATATCTCCAGGGAGGTGGATGCAGTTCAGTGTGTGCGAGTTACATGTTGAGCAGCTGATCACACAGAAAAGAAGAGGCTGCGCTGCAATTGCCTTTTCATTTGCAGCTTATAAACTGCACAGTCCACAATGAAACAATTCCACTTCCTTCTGTGCTACATACAGGATCACATTCTCTCAGTCTCTAAGAGCCAGGACCCCCAGCAGAGCTCTTCCCTGCGCTGCTCCTACACCAATGAGGCCGGAGCCGCAAACAGCTTGGCTTTTTCCCTGGCACCGTCTGCCAGCGCTCATCAAAATAACCACACGATGGCGCTGTCGACTAACAAAAGAAGGAAACGCACCGAGGCCAGCTCCAAAGGACAGAGCCGAGTTGGAAACGTCCCTGCTCTCAAATTAACTGTGCCAGGAAGAAAAGACTTTGCTGATCTTCCCCCTCCAACTGTGCAAACACTTTTGCACCACACTCAAAGGGCAACACGAAATCCTCTGCCCTAACAAACATTTTCACTCTCGCAGAGTCCAGTAACAAACTCAAAGACATCCGCTCACCAAATGTGCCAGCTGAGAGAGAAAGTTCTTTGCTGCCTACAATTTCAACTTCACCCATCAAACAATGAACACACACCCTGCTATTGGCACTTTTCTTTTCAGCTCTACGCTCCTAAGCTTTCAGTCTCAGAGTCAAGATCCAAGCAGCATGGCAACAGGGACTACTCACACACTAAAGCTACAAGGACAAAAAGCTCAACAACTTGCTGTCTAGATTCCCACTGTCAGTTCAACATCTCTAACCCACAGGGAAACCTCTTGGGAAAAACCTTTACATTCACTGAGACCACCCAAAGTGCCCATCCAAACTTAATTTCTTTGCCAAAGAGAAGAACAAGAAGCTCATTTCAAGAGAAATGGCATCCCCTCCTCCAAAATCCAAAACATCCTGTGACTGATCCCATACAATGGTGTCAGAACACTCTTACTAGAGGCAGACAGCCTTCCAAAGATGGATACTGACTCAATGACTGTACAAATTGAGGGAGTGCTTCCAAATATGCCGGCACAAGAAGCTGCTGTCGTCCTTGAGCTGCGCGACACAGCTTCTTATCTGCACCTCCAACTCTGGGGCTACGTGCTTTCCTTCCCATGAGAAAGCATTGCCATTCTCCTTCAGGAACTTACCAAGCCAAGCTGTATGCCATGTCCTGTACTATGTCCAACAATGGCTCCTGCACAGAAGGGTCTACGACATAAATATCTTGCTGGACTATACCTCCTCATGGTACCTTTAACGCCTGCCGTATTACATTGTCACTATATCTTTTTCTTGCCAAGGAAAGGCACTCAGAGTCACTTGGCCTTGCCTTGCCTTTGATGCTGTGGCTAGTCTACTCTTGTTTTGCTTGCTTGCTTATGTGTGCCTTGCCTGGCAAGACCTAGAAAGACCTTCCTTGCTTTGCTTTGCCTTGCCTACCGCTCTTTGCAATGCAAACCAAGTGTAGGCGCAATTGTAGGCAAGTCAAGGGAGAAGCTGACAAGGCTGGAGCCATGAGGGGCAAGCAAATGGAGTGGTAGGTGAGAGAAGGCCCAGAACTTCTAGGCAAGGATGGGCATAGGAAGGCCAGGCAGAAACAGGAAGGGCTAGGCAAGGCTAGGTTTCCCTGGAGGAAAGCAGTAGGCAGGTCAAGTGTGGGCATAGGCACTGGAGGGAGTGCAAGGCTAGGGAGGCAAGGCAGGGCAAGGCAAGGAAACTTTTGGGTCACCAAGGCAAGACAAATGAGAGGTACATTCAAAGACTGCTGGTACACAAAAGGGGCTAGGACAGACTTCTCTGGCTGGCCTTGATCTCACATGGGCCATCTCTAATCTGCACCTAAAACACTTGGATTACCTGCTTTCCTTGGTATACAAAAGAACTGTCATTCTGGTCCTGAAGCGCAAAGGTGAAATGTGAATTTTATGTCCAAAATTCAAGACATGTAAGGATAGGTGCCAGAAGCAAGCTGCCAGGACAGATGGGTGTGCTTGCACGTGACCTCTTTTGGGCTTCCTCTCACATGTTCCTGAAACGCTGGAGGTACGTGAAAGCCTTGAGAGTCCTAGGAGAAGCAGGCAGGGCAAGGCAAGATGAAGAAATGCCGCAAAAAGAGGGGTATTGAATTCCAGGTGGGGGACGAGTGAGCAAGGGAATGCAAGGCAAGGGAGAGGAGAGGTTCAAAGGTAACGCCAAGAAAAGTGGTGGCTTTGCCAGGCAAGACAAAAGAGAGGCAAGCAAGGCAATGAGAGTCCTAGAAGGAGAAGGAAATGAAAGATTGGAGCTGGACAAAGGGGAAGGGAAACTGGACAAAGTGGCAAAGGGGATGGGTGGTGCAAGGCACTGGACTGGTAGGAAGGGCAAGGGAAAGACATGGATGGGTCAGGAAGGAAGAGGAAAACAATGGCCAGGAATGACAAAGAAATGCAAGGTTGGATAGGAAAGGAAAGGCAAGGCAATGTAGGGAAGGGGTAGGCCAGACAATGGGTGTCTTAAGAGGAAAAGTATGCATAGCAAGGCCAAGAGAAAAGCGGTAAAGAAGTTAGCGTGGGGGATAGGTGAGTGTAGCTGAGAAAAAAAGTGCCTCATTCCAGTATGTATGTATGTATGTGTGTGTGAAGTTTGCAGGATGTAAAGCAGAAGAAAGCAGTGACTTGATGGTGGAGTGAAAGGATGCTCTTGAATACACGTGGCAAGGTCCAAGCAAACTATTTGTCTTGGCACATCTGTGTCCCATAAACTTCTTAGTTTAGATTCAGACTGTAAGCGGGACAGAGAACACCCCTAAAATTACAGCTGAGCAAGAAAGCAGGTCGCATCAGCATGTTTTAAAGGAAGCAGTTTTTTTGTGTGAGAAGAAAATGGACATATGAGACTCCAGCAGTATCGACGTTCAGCTTAGAAGCAAAGTGCAATGATTCCGTACAAACTCTGAAAATGAAACGCATCAATAAAAAGGCAATGGGACATGTCAGCGAAAGCTTTGTGGCCAAGCAGGGTGAGATGTTTGAAGCAGAACCACAGTTTGGTTTCACTAAGGATCCATCATGGTGGATTGCAAACATGTGCCAAGACAACACATATTCTGCAGCTGTTGCAGCTCTCCGCAGGAACACTAGCGCTTTCCCTTAGACTCTAAAATGCAGAGAAATGGCCTGCGCAGCGCAGAAGCTATTTGTGCTGCTTGTACACCTCTTCCAACCCCTCAGTGGAAACTATTGCGCCTGCCTTTAGACTCTGAGATCCAGAGAACACAATGGTAGAGGCAGTGGTGGAGAATGGAAATAGAGAGTGAAGTTTGATGAGTGAGTTTGATGTGACTTATGTGGAGCACGCAGAAAATGTAGCCCCGTACTGGTTTTTACACCTGGAGCCTATTTCTGTAAGACATTTCAGGTGGACATTTTTGATCAAGAAGCCAGAGTGAAAAAATTGACAGCAGGTCTCTCTGGGAAAGAAAAAGCAGCAAGGCGTCGTGTGCCATTTAAATGCTGCTATAAGAAGGGCGTACTTTAGCAGCATCTCTCTTGACACTTCTATCTGTGTAATCTCTAGCTGCTTGGACACAGCGACACTGAAAATAATTGTACTGCAAATACCAAGTTACACAGGGAAAAAGGGTAGGTCAGCAAATGCCTTCTGTCCTGGCACATCTCTCAGTCAGAACTCCAGCTGAAAAATTTTGCTGTAATGATGGACTTTGCCACTTGGAGAGAATTTATATAGTTGGGAAGAAGCATTCAAAGCCCTAGTGCATTTCGTCTATTTTACGGACTGCAAGGGCGCTATAAAGGCCAGCACTAGCTTTTTGTTGGACTTTTTCTTTTTGAGTAGCTGCTGGACGTTTTGAAGCGGTTTGGGATCTGCTAGAGTGCAAGGTAATACATAGAGTTTGAGGAAAGTGATATACACATTTTATATCTCCAGGGAGGTGGATGCAGTTCAGTGTGTGCGAGTTACATGTTGAGCAGCTGATCACACAGAAAAGAAGAGGCTGCGCTGCAATTGCCTTTTCATTTGCAGCTTATAAACTGCACAGCCCACAATGAAACAATTCCACTTCCTTCTGTGCTACATACAGGATCACATTCTCTCAGTCTCTAAGAGCCAGGACCCCCAGCGGAGCTCTTCCCTGCGCTGCTCCTACACCAATGAGGCCGGAGCCGCAAACAGCTTGGCTTTTTCCCTGGCACCGTCTGCCAGCGCTCATCAAAATAACCACACGATGGCGCTGTCGACTAACAAAAGAAGGAAACGCACCGAGGCCAGCTCCAAAGGACAGAGCCGAGTTGGAAACGTCCCTGCTCTCAAATTAACTGTGCCAGGAAAAAAAGACTTTGCTGATCTTCCCCCTCCAACTGTGCAAACACTTTTGCACCACACTCAA
Source organism: Poecile atricapillus (assembly GCF_030490865.1). Classification (NCBI taxonomy): domain Eukaryota; kingdom Metazoa; phylum Chordata; class Aves; order Passeriformes; family Paridae; genus Poecile; species Poecile atricapillus. The sequence goes on along the minus strand of NC_081288.1, from coordinate 79,218,310 downwards.
AGGGCAACACGAAATCCTCTGCCCTAACAAACATTTTCACTCTCGCAGAGTCCAGTAACAAACTCAAAGACATCCGCTCACCAAATGTGCCAGCTGAGAGAGAAAGTTCTTTGCTGCCTACAATTTCAACTTCACCCATCAAACAATGAACACACACCCTGCTATTGGCACTTTTCTTTTCAGCTCTACGCTCCTAAGCTTTCAGTCTCAGAGTCAAGATCCAAGCAGCATGGCAACAGGGACTACTCACACACTAAAGCTACAAGGACAAAAAGCTCAACAACTTGCTGTCTAGATTCCCACTGTCAGTTCAACATCTCTAACCCACAGGGAAACCTCTTGGGAAAAACCTTTACATTCACTGAGACCACCCAAAGTGCCCATCCAAACTTAATTTCTTTGCCAAAGAGAAGAACAAGAAGCTCATTTCAAGAGAAATGGCATCCCCTCCTCCAAAATCCAAAACATCCTGTGACTGATCCCATACAATGGTGTCAGAACACTCTTACTAGAGGCAGACAGCCTTCCAAAGATGGATACTGACTCAATGACTGTACAAATTGAGGGAGTGCTTCCAAATATGCCGGCACAAGAAGCTGCTGTCGTCCTTGAGCTGCGCGACACAGCTTCTTATCTGCACCTCCAACTCTGGGGCTACGTGCTTTCCTTCCCATGAGAAAGCATTGCCATTCTCCTTCAGGAACTTACCAAGCCAAACTGTATGCCATGTCCTGTACTATGTCCAACAATGGCTCCTGCACAGAAGGGTCTACGACATAAATATCTTGCTGGACTATACCTCCTCATGGTACCTTTAACGCCTGCCCTATTACATTGCCACTATATCTTTTACTTGCCAAGGAAAGGCACTCAGAGTCACTTGGCCTTGCCTTGCCTTTGATGCTGTGGCTAGTCTACTCTTGTTTTGCTTGCTTGCTTATGTGTGCCTTGCCTGGCAAGACCTAGAAAGACCTTCCTTGCTTTGCTTTGCCTTGCCTACCGCTCTTTGCAATGCAAACCAAGTGTAGGCGCAATTGTAGGCAAGTCAAGGGAGAAGCTGACAATGCTGGAGCCATGAGGGGCAAGCAAATGGAGTGGTAGGTGAGAGAAGGCCCAGAACTTCTAGGCAAGGATGGGCATAGGAAGGCCAGGCAGAAACAGGAAGGGCTAGGCAAGGCTAGGTTTCCCTGGAGGAAAGCAGTAGGCAGGTCAAGTGTGGGCATAGGCACTGGAGGGAGTGCAAGGCTAGGGAGGCAAGGCAGGGCAAGGCAAGGAAACTTTTGGGTCACCAAGGCAAGACAAATGAGAGGTACATTCAAAGACTGCTGGTACACAAAAGGGGCTAGGACAGACTTCTCTGGCTGGCCTTGATCTCACATGGGCCATCTCTAATCTGCACCTAAAACACTTGGATTACCTGCTTTCCTTGGTATACAAAAGAACTGTCATTCTGGTCCTGAAGCGCAAAGGTGAAATGTGAATTTTATGTCCAAAATTCAAGACATGTAAGGATAGGTGCCAGAAGCAAGCTGCCAGGACAGATGGGTGTGCTTGCACGTGACCTCTTTTGGGCTTCCTCTCACATGCTCCTGAAACGCTGGAGGTACGTGAAAGCCTTGAGAGTCCTAGGAGAAGCAGGCAGGGAAAGGCAAGATGAAGAAATGCCGCAAAAAGAGGGGTATTGAATTCCAGGTGGGGGACGAGTGAGCAAGGGAATGCAAGGCAAGGGAGAGGAGAGGTTCAAAGGTAACGCCAAGAAAAGTGGTGGCTTTGCCAGGCAAGACAAAGGAGAGGCAAGCAAGGCAATGAGAGTCCTAGAAGGAGAAGGAAATGAAAGATTGGTGCTGGACAAATGGGAAGGGAAACCGGACAAAGTGGCAAGGGGGATGGGTGGTGCAAGGCACTGGACTGGTAGGAAGGGCAAGGGAAAGACATGGATGGGTCAGGAAGGAAGAGGAAAACAATGGCCAGGAATGACAAAGAAATGCAAGGTTGGATAGGAAAGGAAAGGCAAGGCAATGTAGGGAAGGGGTAGGCCAGACAATGGGTGTCTTAAGAGGAAGAGTATGCATAGCAAGGCCAAGAGAAAAGCGGTAAAGAAGTTAGCGTGGGGGATAGGTGAGTGTAGCTGAGAAAGAAAGAAAGAAAGTGCCTCATTCCAGTATGTATGTATGTATGTGTGTGTGAAGTTTGCAGGATGTAAAGCAGAGACTTGATGGTGGAGTGAAAGGATGCTTTTGAATACACGTGGCAAGGTCCAAGCAAACTATTTGTCTTGGCACATCTGTGTCCCATAAACTTCTTAGTTTAGATTCAGACTGTAAGCGGGACAGAGAACACCCCTAAAATTACAGCTGAGCAAGAAAGCAGGTCGCATCAGCATGTTTTAAAGGAAGCAGTTTTTTTGTGTGAGAAGAAAATGGACATATGAGACTCCAGCAGTATCGACGTTCAGCTTAGAAGCAAAGCGCAATGATTCCGTACAAACTCTGAAAATGAAACGCAGCAATAAAAAGGCAATGGGACATGTCAGCGAAAGCTTTGTGGCCAAGCAGGGTGAGATGTTTGAAGCAGAACCACAGTTTGGTTTCACTAAGGATCCATCATGGTTGATTGCAAACACGTGCCAAGACAACACATATTCTGCAGCTGTTGCAGCTCTCTGCAGGAACACTAGCGCTTTCCCTTAGACTCTAAAATGCAGAGAAATGGCTTGCTCAGCGCAGAAGCTATTTGTGCTGCTTGTACACCTCTTCCAACCCCTCAGTGGAAACTATTGCGCCTGCCTTTAGACTCTGAGATCCAGAGAACACAATGGTAGAGGCAGTGGAGAATGGAAGGAGAGAGTGAAGTTTGATGAGTGAGTTTGATGTGACTTATGTGGAGCACGCAGAAAATGTAGCCCCGTACTGGTTTTTACACCTGGAGCCTATTTCTGTAAGACATTTCAGGTGGACATTTTTGATCAAGAAGCCAGAGTGAAAAAACTGACAGCAGGTCTCTCTGGGAAAGAAAAAGCAGCAAGGCGTCGTGTGCCATTTAAATGCTGCTATAAGAAGGGCGTACTTTAGCAGCATCTCTCTTGACACTTCTATCTGTGTAATCTCTAGCTGCTTGGACACAGCGGCACTGAAAATAATTGCACTGCAAATACCAAGTTACACAGGGAAAAAGGGGAGGTCAGCAAATGCCTTCTGTCCTGGCACATCTCTCAGTCAGAACTCCAGCTGAAAAATTTTGCTGTAATGATGGACTTTGCCACTTGGAGAGAATTTATATAGTTGGGAAGAAGCATTCAAAGCCCTAGTGCATTTCATCTATTTTACGGACTGCAAAGGCACTATAAAGGCCAGCACTAGCTTTTTGTTGGACTTTTTCTTTTTGAGTAGCTGCTGGACGTTTTGAAGCGGTTTGGGATCTGCTAGAGTGCAAGGTAATACATAGAGTTTGAGGAAAGTGATATACACATTTTATATCTCCAGGGAGGTGGATGCAGTTCAGTGTGTGCGAGTTACATGTTGAGCAGCTGATCACACAGAAAAGAAGAGGCTGCGCTGCAATTGCCTTTTCATTTGCAGCTTATAAACTGCACAGCCCACAATGAAACAATTCCACTTCCTTCTGTGCTACATACAGGATCACATTCTCTCAGTCTCTAAGAGCCAGGACCCCCAGCAGAGCTCTTCCCTGCGCTGCTCCTACACCAATGAGGCCGGAGCCGCAAACAGCTTGGCTTTTTCCCTGGCACCGTCTGCCAGCGCTCATCAAAATAACCACACGATGGCGCTGTCGACTAACAAAAGAAGGAAACGCACCGAGGCCAGCTCCAAAGGACAGAGCCGAGTTGGAAACGTCCCTGCTCTCAAATTAACTGTGCCAGGAAAAAAAGACTTTGCTGATCTTCCCCCTCCAACTGTGCAAACACTTTTGCACCGCACTCAAAGGGCAACACGAAATCCTCTGCCCTAACAAACATTTTCACTCTCGCAGAGTCCAGTAACAAACTCAAAGACATCCGCTCACCAAATGTGCCAGCTGAGAGAGAAAGTTCTTTGCTGCCTACAATTTCAACTTCACCCATCAAACAATGAACACACACCCTGCTATTGGCACTTTTCTTTTCAGCTCTACGCTCCTAAGCTTTCAGTCTCAGAGTCAAGATCCAAGCAGCATGGCAACAGGGACTACTCACACACTAAAGCTACAAGGACAAAAAGCTCAACAACTTGCTGTCTAGATTCCCACTGTCAGTTCAACATCTCTAACCCACAGGGAAACCTCTTGGGAAAAACCTTTACATTCACTGAGACCACCCAAAGTGCCCATCCAAACTTAATTTCTTTGCCAAAGAGAAGAACAAGAAGCTCATTTCAAGAGAAATGGCATCCCCTCCTCCATAATCCAAAACATACAGTGACTGATCCCATACAATGGTGTCAGAACACTCTTACTAGAGGCAGACAGCCTTCCAAAGATGGATACTGACTCAATGACTGTACAAATTGAGGGAGTGCTTCCAAATATGCCGGCACAAGAAGCTGCTGTCGTCCTTGAGCTGCGCGACACAGCTTCTTATCTGCACCTCCAACTCTGGGGCTACGTGCTTTCTTTCCCATGAGAAAGCATTGCCATTCTCCTTCAGGAACTTACCAAGCCAAACTGTATGCCATGTCCTGTACTATGTCCAACAATGGCTCCTGCACAGAAGGGTCTACGACATAAATATCTTGCTGGACTATACCTCCTCATGGTACCTTTAACGCCTGCCCTATTACATTGCCACTATATCTTTTTCTTGCCAAGGAAAGGCACTCAGAGTCACTTGGCCTTGCCTTGCCTTTGATGCTGTGGCTAGTCTACTCTTGTTTTGCTTGCTTGCTTATGTGTGCCTTGCCTGGCAAGACCTAGAAAGACCTTCCTTGCTTTGCTTTGCCTTGCCTACCGCTCTTTGCAATGCAAACCAAGTGTAGGCGCAATTGTAGGCAAGTCAAGGGAGAAGCTGACAAGGCTGGAGCCATGAGGGGCAAGCAAATGGAGTGGTAGGTGAGAGAAGGCCCAGAACTTCTAGGCAAGGATGGGCATAGGAAGGCCAGGCAGAAACAGGAAGGGCTAGGCAAGGCTAGGTTTCCCTGGAGGAAAGCAGTAGGCAGGTCAAGTGTGGGCATAGGCACTGGAGGGAGTGCAAGGCTAGGGAGGCAAGGCAGGGCAAGGCAAGGAAACTTTTGGGTCACCAAGGCAAGACAAATGAGAGGTACATTCAAAGACTGCTGGTACACAAAAGGGGCTAGGACAGACTTCTCTGGCTGGCCTTGATCTCACATGGGCCATCTCTAATCTGCACCTAAAACACTTGGATTACCTGCTTTCCTTGGTATACAAAAGAACTGTCATTCTGGTCCTGAAGCACAAAGGTGAAATGTGAATTTTATGTCCAAAATTCAAGACATGTAAGGATAGGTGCCAGAAGCAAGCTGCCAGGACAGATGGGTGTGCTTGCACGTGACCTCTTTTGGGCTTCCTCTCACATGCTCCTGAAACGCTGGAGGTACGTGAAAGCCTTGAGAGTCCTAGGAGAAGCAGGCAGGGCAAGGCAAGATGAAGAAATGCCGCAAAAAGAGGGGTATTGAATTCCAGGTGGGGGACGAGTGAGCAAGGGAATGCAAGGCAAGGGAGAGGAGAGGTTCAAAGGTAACGCCAAGAAAAGTGGTGGCTTTGCCAGGCAAGACAAAGGAGAGGCAAGCAAGGCAATGAGAGTCCTAGAAGGAGAAGGAAATGAAAGATTGGAGCTGGACAAAGGGGAAGGGAAACTGGACAAAGTGGCAAGGGGGATGGGTGGTGCAAGGCACTGGACTGGTAGGAAGGGCAAGGGAAAGACATGGATGGGTCAGGAAGGAAGAGGAAAACAATGGCCAGGAATGACAAAGAAATGCAAGGTTGGATAGGAAAGGAAAGGCAAGGCAATGTAGGGAAGGGGTAGGCCAGACAATGGGTGTCTTAAGAGGAAAGTATGCATAGCAAGGCCAAGAGAAAAGCGGTAAAGAAGTTAGCGTGGGGGATAGGTGAGTGTAGCTGAGAAAGAAAGAAAGTGCCTCATTCCAGTATGTATGTATGTATGTGTGTGTGAAGTTTGCAGGATGTAAAGCAGAAGAAAGCAGTGACTTGATGGTGGAGTGAAAGGATGCTTTTGAATACACGTGGCAAGGTCCAAGCAAACTATTTGTCTTGGCACATCTGTGTCCCATAAACTTCTTAGTTTAGATTCAGACTGTAAGCGGGACAGAGAACACCCCTAAAATTACAGCTGAGCAAGAAAGCAGGTCGCATCAGCATGTTTTAAAGGAAGCAGTTTTTTTGTGTGAGAAGAAAATGGACATATGAGACTCCAGCAGTATCGACGTTCAGCTTAGAAGCAAAGCGCAATGATTCCGTACAAACTCTGAAAATGAAACGCAGCAATAAAAAGGCAATGGGACATGTCAGCGAAAGCTTTGTGGCCAAGCAGGGTGAGATGTTTGAAGCAGAACCACAGTTTGGTTTCACTAAGGATCCATCATGGTGGATTGCAAACATGTGCCAAGACAACACATATTCTGCAGCTGTTGCAGCTCTTTGCGGGAACACTAGCGCTTTCCCTTAGACTCTAAAATGCAGAGAAATGGCCTGCGCAGCGCAGAAGCTATTTGTGCTGCTTGTACACCTCTTCCAACCCCTCAGTGGAAACTATTGCGCCTGCCTTTAGACTCTGAGATCCAGAGAACACAAGGGTAGAGGCAGTGGAGAATGGAAGGAGAGAGTGAAGTTTGATGAGTGAGTTTGATGTGACTTATGTGGAGCACGCAGAAAATGTAGCCCCGTACTGGTTTTTACACCTGGAGCCTATTTCTGTAAGACATTTCAGGTGGACATTTTTGATCAAGAAGCCAGAGTGAAAAAATTGACAGCAGGTCTCTCTGGGAAAGAAAAAGCAGCAAGGCGTCGTGTGCCATTTAAATGCTGCTATAAGAAGGGCGTACTTTCGCAGCATCTCTCTTGACACTTCTATCTGTGAAATCTCTAGCTGCTTGGACACAGCGACACTGAAAATAATTGTACTGCAAATACCAAGTTACACAGGGAAAAAGGGTAGGTCAGCAAATGCCTTCTGTCCTGGCACATCTCTCAGTCAGAACTCCAGCTGAAAAATTTTGCTGTAATGATGGACTTTGCCACTTGGAGAGAATTTATATAGTTGGGAAGAAGCATTCAAAGCCCTAGTGCATTTCATCTATTTTACGGACTGCAAAGGCACTATAAAGGCCAGCGCTAGCTTTTTGTTGGACTTTTTCTTTTTGAGTAGCTGCTGGACGTTTTGAAGCGGTTTGGGATCTGCTAGAGTGCAAGGTAATACATAGAGCTTGAGGAAAGTGATATACACATTTTATATCTCCAGGGAGGTGGATGCAGTTCAGTGTGTGCGAGTTACATGTTGAGCAGCTGATCACACAGAAAAGAAGAGGCTGCGCTGCGATTGCCTTTTCATTTGCAGCTTATAAACTGCACAGCCCACAATGAAACAATTCCACTTCCTTCTGTGCTACATACAGGATCACATTCTCTCAGTCTCTAAGAGCCAGGACCCCCAGCGGAGCTCTTCCCTGCGCTGCTCCTACACCAATGAGGCCGGAGCCGCAAACAGCTTGGCTTTTTCCCTGGCACCGTCTGCCAGCGCTCATCAAAATAACCACACGATGGCGCTGTCGACTAACAAAAGAAGGAAACGCACCGAGGCCAGCTCCAAAGGACAGAGCCGAGTTGGAAACGTCCCTGCTCTCAAATTAACTGTGCCAGGAAAAAAAGACTTTGCTGATCTTCCCCCTCCAAGTGTGCAAACACTTTTGCACCACACTCAAAGGGCAACACAAAATCCTCTGCCCTAACAAACATTTTCACTCTCGCAGAGTCCAGTAACAAACTCAAAGACATCCGCTCAACAAATGTGCCAGCGGAGAGAGAAAGTTCTTTGCTGCCTACAATTTCAGCTTCACCCATCAAACAATGAACACACACCCTGCTATTGGCACTTTTCTTTTCAGCTCTACGCTCCTAAGCTTTCAGTCTCAGAATCAAGATCCAAGCAGCATGGCAACAGGGACTACTCACACACTAAAGCTACAAGGACAAAAAAGCTCAACAACTTGGTGTCTAGATTCCCACTGTCAGTTCAACAGCTCTAACCCACAGGGAAACCTCTTGGGAAAAACCTTTAAATTCACTGAGACCACCCAAAATGCCCATCCAAACTTAATTTCTTTGCCAAAGAGAAGAACAAGAAGCTCATTTCAAGAGAAATGGCATCCCCTCCTCCATAATCCAAAACATCCAGTGACTGATCCCATACAATGGTGTCAGAACACTCTTACTAGAGGCAGACAGCCTTCCAAAGATGGATACTGACTCAATGACTGTACAAATTGAGGGAGTGCTTCCAAATATGCCGGCACAAGAAGCTGCTGTCGTCCTTGAGCTGCGCGACACAGCTTCTTATCTGCACCTCCAACTCTGGGGCTACGTGCTTTCCTTCCCATGAGAAAGCATTGCCATTCTCTTTCAGGAACTTACCAAGCCAAGCTGTATGCCATGTCCTGTACTATGTCCAACAATGGCTCCTGCACAGAAGGGTCTACGACATAAATATCTCTCTGGACTATACCTCCTCATGGTACCTTTAACGCCTGCCCTATTACATTGTCACTATATCTTTTACTTGCCAAGGAAAGGCACTCAGAGTCACTTGGCCTTGCCTTTGATGCTGTGGCTAATCTACTCTTGTTTTGCTTGCTTGCTTATGTGTGCCTTGCCTGGCAAGACCTAGAAAGACCTTCCTTGCTTTGCTTTGCCTTGCCTACCGCTCTTTGCAATGCAAACCAAGTGTAGGCGCAATTGTAGGCAAGTCAAGGGAGAAGCTGACAAGGCTGGAGCCATGAGGGGCAAGCAAATGGAGTGGTAGGTGAGAGAAGGCCCAGAACTTCTAGGCAAGGATGGGCATAGGAAGGCCAGGCAGAAACAGGAAGGCCTAGGCAAGGCTAGGTTTCCCTGGAGGAAAGCAGTCAAGTGTGGGCAGGTCAAGGGTGGGCGTAGGCACTGGAGGGAGTGCAAGGCTAGGGAGGCAAGGCAGGGCAAGGCAAGGAAACTTTGGGGTCACCAAGGCAAGACAAATGAGAGGTACATTCAAAGACTGCTGGTACACAAAAGGGGCTAGGACAGACTTCTCTGGCTGGCCTTGATCTCACATGGGCCATCTCTAATCTGCACCTAAAACACTTGGATTACCTGCTTTCCTTGGTATACAAAAGAACTGTCATTCTGGTCCTGAAGCGCAAAGGTGAAATGTGAATTTTATGTCCAAAATTCAAGACATGTAAGGATAGGTGCCAGAAGCAAGCTGCCAGGACAGATGGGTGTGCTTGCACGTGACCTCTTTTGGGCTTCCTCTCACATGCTCCTGAAACGCTGGAGGTACGTGAAAGCCTTGAGAGTCCTAGGAGAAGCAGGCAGGGCAAGGCAAGATGAAGAAATTCCGCAAAAAGAGGGGTATTGAATTCCAGGTGGGGGACGAGTGAGCAAGGGAATGCAAGGCAAGGGAGAGGAGAGGTTCAAAGGTAACGCCAAGAAAAGTGGTGGCTTTGCCAGGCAAGACAAAGGAGAGGCAAGCAAGGCAATGAGAGTCCTAGAAGGAGAAGGAAATGAAAGATTGGTGCTGGACAAATGGGAAGGGAAACTGGACAAAGTGGCAAGGGGGATGGGTGGTGCAAGGCACTGGACTGGTAGGAAGGGCAAGGGAAAGACATGGATGGGTCAGGAAGGAAGAGGAAAACAATGGCCAGGAATGACAAAGAAATGCAAGGTTAGATAGGAAAGGAAAAGCAAGGCAATGTAGGGAAGGGGTAGGCCAGACAATGGGTGTCTTAAGAGGAAAAGTATGCATAGCAAGGCCAAGAGAAAAGCCGTAAAGAAGTTAGCGTGGGGGATAGGTGAGTGTAGCTGAGAAAGAAAGAAACAAAGTGCCTCATTCCAGTATGTATGTATGTATGTGTGTGTGAAGTTTGCAGGATGTAAAGCAGAAGAAAGCAGTGACTTGATGGTGGAGTGAAAGGATGCTTTTGAATACACGTGGCAAGGTCCAAGCAAACTATTTGTCTTGGCACATCTGTGTCCCATAAACTTCTTAGTTTAGATTCAGACTGTAAGCGGGACAGAGAACACCCCTAAAATTACAGCTGAGCAAGAAAGCAGGTCGCATCAGCATGTTTTAAAGGAAGCAGTTTTTTTGTGTGAGAAGAAAATGGACATATGAGACTCCAGCAGTATCGACGTTCAGCTTAGAAGCAAAGTGCAATGATTCCGTACAAACTCTGAAAATGAAACGCAGCAATAAAAAGGCAATGGGACATGTCAGCGAAAGCTTTGTGGCCAAGCAGGGTGAGATGTTTGAAGCAGAACCACAGTTTGGTTTCACTAAGGATCCATCATGGTGGATTGCAAACATGTGCCAAGACAACACATATTCTGCAGCTGTTGCAGCTCTCCGCAGGAACACTAGCGCTTTCCCTTAGACTCTAAAATGCAGAGAAATGGCCTGCGCAGCGCAGAAGCTATTTGTGCTGCTTGTACACCTCTTCCAACCCCTCAGTGGAAACTATTGCGCCTGCCTTTAGACTCTGAGATCCAGAGAACACAATGGTAGAGGCAGTGGTGGAGAATGGAAGGAGAGAGTGAAGTTTGATGAGTGAGTTTGATGTGACTTATGTGGAGCACGCAGAAAATGTAGCCCCGTACTGGTTTTTACACCTGGAGCCTATTTCTGTAAGACATTTCAGGTGGACATTTTTGATCAAGAAGCCAGAGTGAAAAAATTGACAGCAGGTCTCTCTGGGAAAGAAAAAGCAGCAAGGCGTCGTGTGCCATTTAAATGCTGCTATTAGAAGGGCGTATTTTCGCAGCATCTCTCTTGACACTTCTATCTGTGTAATCTCTAGCTGCTTGGACACAGCGGCACTGAAAATAATTGCACTGCAAATACCAAGTTACACAGGGAAAAAGGGTAGGTCAGCAAATGCCTTCTGTCCTGGCACATCTCTCAGTCAGAACTCCAGCTGAAAAATTTTGCTGTAATGATGGACTTTGCCACTTGGAGAGAATTTATATAGTTGGGAAGAAGCATTCAAAGCCCTAGTGCATTTCATCTATTTTACGGACTGCAAAGGCACTATAAAGGCCAGCACTAGCTTTTTGTTGGACTTTTTCGTTTTGAGTAGCTGCTGGATGTTTTGAAGCGGTTTGGGATCTGCTAGAGTGCAAGGTAATACATAGAGTTTGAGGAAAGTGATATACACATTTTATATCTCCAGGGAGGTGGATGCAGTTCAGTGTGTGCGAGTTACATGTTGAGCAGCTGATCACACAGAAAAGAAGAGGCTGCGCTGCAATTGCCTTTTCATTTGCAGCTTATAAACTGCACAGCCCACAATGAAACAATTCCACTTCCTTCTGTGCTACATACAGGATCACATTCTCTCAGTCTCTAAGAGCCAGGACCCCCAGCGGAGCTCTTCCCTGCGCTGCTCCTACACCAATGAGGCCGGAGCCGCAAACAGCTTGGCTTTTTCCCTGGCACCGTCTGCCAGCGCTCATCAAAATAACCACACGATGGCGCTGTCGACTAACAAAAGAAGGAAACGCACCGAGGCCAGCTCCAAAGGACAGAGCCGAGTTGGAAACGTCCCTGCTCTCAAATTAACTGTGCCAGGAAAAAAAGACTTTGCTGATCTTCCCCCTCCAAGTGTGCAAACACTTTTGCACCACACTCAAAGGGCAACACGAAATCCTCTGCCCTAACAAACATTTTCACTCTCGCAGAGTCCGGTAACAAACTCAAAGACATCCGCTCAACAAATGTGCCAGCGGAGAGAGAAAGTTCTTTGCTGCCTACAATTTCAGCTTCACCCATCAAACAATGAACACACACCCTGCTATTGGCACTTTTCTTTTCAGCTCTACGCTCCTAAGCTTTCAGTCTCAGAGTCAAGATCCAAGCAGCATGGCAACAGGGACTACTCACACACTAAAGCTACAAGGACAAAAAAGCTCAACAACTTGGTGTCTAGATTCCCACTGTCAGTTCAACAGCTCTAACCCACAGGGAAACCTCTTGGGAAAAAACTTTAAATTCACTGAGACCACCCAAAATGCCCATCCAAACTTAATTTCTTTGCCAAAGAGAAGAACAAGAAGCTCATTTCAAGAGAAATGGCATCCCCTCCTCCATAATCCAAAACATCCAGTGACTGATCCCATACAATGGTGTCAGAACACTCTTACTAGAGGCAGACAGCCTTCCAAAGATGGATACTGACTCAATGACTGTACAAATTGAGGGAGTGCTTCCAAATATGCCGGCACAAGAAGCTGCTGTCGTCCTTGAGCTGCGCGACACAGCTTCTTATCTGCACCGCCAACTCTGGGGCTACGTGCTTTCCTTCCCATGAGAAAGCATTGCCATTCTCTTTCAGGAACTTACCAAGCCAAGCTGTATGCCATGTCCTGTACTATGTCCAACAATGGCTCCTGCACAGAAGGGTCTACGACATAAATATCTTGCTGGACTATACCTCCTCATGGTACCTTTAACGCCTGCCCTATTACATTGTCACTATATCTTTTACTTGCCAAGGAAAGGCACTCAGAGTCACTTGGCCTTGCCTTTGATGCTGTGGCTAGTCTACTCTTGTTTTGCTTGCTTGCTTATGTGTGCCTTGCCTGGCAAGACCTAGAAAGACCTTCCTTGCTTTGCTTTGCCTTGCCTACCGCTCTTTGCAATGCAAACCAAGTGTAGGCGCAATTGTAGGCAAGTCAAGGGAGAAGCTGACAAGGCTGGAGCCCTGAGGGGCAAGCAAATGGAGTGGTAGGTGAGAGAAGGCCCAGAACTTCTAGGCAAGGATGGGCATAGGAAGGCCAGGCAGAAACAGGAAGGCCTAGGCAAGGCTAGGTTTCCCTGGAGGAAAGTAGTCAAGTGTGGGCAGGTCAAGGGTGGGCGTAGGCACTGGAGGGAGTGCAAGGCTAGGGAGGCAAGGCAGGGCAAGGCAAGGAAACTTTTGGGTCACCAAGGCAAGACAAATGAGAGGTACATTCAAAGACTGCTGGTACACAAAAGGGGCTAGGACAGACTTCTCTGGCTGGCCTTGATCTCACATGGGCCATCTCTAATCTGCACCTAAAACACTTGGATTACCTGCTTTCCTTGGTATACAAAAGAACTGTCATTCTGGTCCTGAAGCGCAAAGGTGAAATGTGAATTTTATGTCCAAAATTCAAGACATGTAAGGATAGGTGCCAGAAGCAAGCTGCCAGGACAGATGGGTGTGCTTGCACGTGACCTCTTTTGGGCTTCCTCTCACATGCTCCTGAAACGCTGGAGGTACGTGAAAGCCTTGAGAGTCCTAGGAGAAGCAGGCAGGGCAAGGCAAGATGAAGAAATTCCGCAAAAAGAGGGGTATTGAATTCCAGGTGGGGGACGAGTGAGCAAGGGAATGCAAGGCAAGGGAGAGGAGAGGTTCAAAGGTAACGCCAAGAAAAGTGGTGGCTTTGCCAGGCAAGACAAAGGAGAGGCAAGCAAGGCAATGAGAGTCCTAGAAGGAGAAGGAAATGAAAGATTGGTGCTGGACAAATGGGAAGGGAAACTGGACAAAGTGGCAAGGGGGATGGGTGGTGCAAGGCACTGGACTGGTAGGAAGGGCAAGGGAAAGACATGGATGGGTCAGGAAGGAAGAGGAAAACAATGGCCAGGAATGACAAAGAAATGCAAGGTTAGATAGGAAAGGAAAAGCAAGGCAATGTAGGGAAGGGGTAGGCCAGACAATGGGTGTCTTAAGAGGAAAAGTATGCATAGCAAGGCCAAGAGAAAAGCGGTAAAGAAGTTAGCGTGGGGGATAGGTGAGTGTAGCTGAGAAAGAAAGAAACAAAGTGCCTCATTCCAGTATGTATGTATGTATGTGTGTGTGAAGTTTGCAGGATGTAAAGCAGAAGAAAGCAGTGACTTGATGGTGGAGTGAAAGGATGCTTTTGAATACACGTGGCAAGGTCCAAGCAAACTATTTGTCTTGGCACATCTGTGTCCCATAAACTTCTTAGTTTAGATTCAGACTGTAAGCGGGACAGAGAACACCCCTAAAATTACAGCTGAGCAAGAAAGCAGGTCGCATCAGCATGTTTTAAAGGAAGCAGTTTTTTTGTGTGAGAAGAAAATGGACATATGAGACTCCAGCAGTATCGACGTTCAGCTTAGAAGCAAAGTGCAATGATTCCGTACAAACTCTGAAAATGAAACGCATCAATAAAAAGGCAATGGGACATGTCAGCGAAAGCTTTGTGGCCAAGCAGGGTGAGATGTTTGAAGCAGAACCACAGTTTGGTTTCACTAAGGATCCATCATGGTGGATTGCAAACATGTGCCAAGACAACACATATTCTGCAGCTGTTGCAGCTCTCCGCAGGAACACTAGCGCTTTCCCTTAGGCTCTAAAATGCAGAGAAATGGCCTGCGCAGCGCAGAAGCTATTTGTGCTGCTTGTACACCTCTTCCAACCCCTCAGTGGAAACTATTGCGCCTGCCTTTAGACTCTGAGATCCAGAGAACACAATGGTAGAGGCAGTGGAGAATGGAAGGAGAGAGTGAAGTTTGATGAGTGAGTTTGATGTGACTTATGTGGAGCACGCAGAAAATGTAGCCCCGTACTGGTTTTTACACCTGGAGCCTATTTCTGTAAGACATTTCAGGTGGACATTTTTGATCAAGAAGCCAGAGTGAAAAAATTGACAGCAGGTCTCTCTGGGAAAGAAAAAGCAGCAAGGCGTCGTGTGCCATTTAAATGCTGCTATAAGAAGGGCGTACTTTCGCAGCATCTCTCTTGACACTTCTATCTGTGTAATCTCTAGCTGCTTGGACACAGCGGCACTGAAAATAATTGTACTGCAAATACCAAGTTACACAGGGAAAAAGGGGAGGTCAGCAAATGCCTTCTGTCCTGGCACATCTCTCAGTCAGAACTCCAGCTGAAAAATTTTGCTGTAATGATGGACTTTGCCACTTGGAGAGAATTTATATAGTTGGGAAGAAGCATTCAAAGCCCTAGTGCATTTCATCTATTTTACGGACTGCAAAGGCACTATAAAGGCCAGCGCTAGCTTTTTGTTGGACTTTTTCTTTTTGAGTAGCTGCTGGACGTTTTGAAGTGGTTTGGGATCTGCTAGAGTGCAAGGTAATACATAGAGTTTGAGGAAAGTGATATACACATTTTATATCTCCAGGGAGGTGGATGCAGTTCAGTGTGTGCGAGTTACATGTTGAGCAGCTGATCACACAGAAAAGAAGAGGCTGCGCTGCAATTGCCTTTTCATTTGCAGCTTATAAACTGCACAGCCCACAATGAAACAATTCCACTTCCTTCTGTGCTACATACAGGATCACATTCTCTCAGTCTCTAAGAGCCAGGATCCCCAGCGGAGCTCTTCCCTGCGCTGCTCCTACACCAATGAGGCCGGAGCCGCAAACAGCTTGGCTTTTTCCCTGGCACCGTCTGCCAGCGCTCATCAAAATAACCACACGATGGCGCTGTCGACTAACAAAAGAAGGAAACGCACCGAGGCCAGCTCCAAAGGACAGAGCCCAGTTGGAAACGTCCCTGCTCTCAAATTAACTGTGCCAGGAAAAAAAGACTTTGCTGATCTTCCCCCTCCAAGTGTGCAAACACTTTTGCACCACACTCAAAGGGCAACACAAAATCCTCTGCCCTAACAAACATTTTCACTCTCGCAGAGTCCAGTAACAAACTCAAAGACATCCGCTCAACAAATGTGCCAGCGGAGAGAGAAAGTTCTTTGCTGCCTACAATTTCAGCTTCACCCATCAAACAATGAACACACACCCTGCTATTGGCACTTTTCTTTTCAGCTCTACGCTCCTAAGCTTTCAGTCTCAGAATCAAGATCCAAGCAGCATGGCAACAGGGACTACTCACACACTAAAGCTACAAGGACAAAAAAGCTCAACAACTTGGTGTCTAGATTCCCACTGTCAGTTCAACAGCTCTAACCCACAGGGAAACCTCTTGGGAAAAACCTTTAAATTCACTGAGACCACCCAAAATGCCCATCCAAACTTAATTTCTTTGCCAAAGAGAAGAACAAGAAGCTCATTTCAAGAGAAAGGGCATCCCCTCCTCCAAAATCCAAAACATCCAGTGACTGATCCCATACAATGGTGTCAGAACACTCTTACTAGAGGCAGACAGCCTTCCAAAGATGGATACTGACTCAATGACTGTACAAATTGAGGGAGTGCTTCCAAATATGCCGGCACAAGAAGCTGCTGTCGTCCTTGAGCTGCGCGACACAGCTTCTTATCTGCACCTCCAACTCTGGGGCTACGTGCTTTCCTTCCCATGAGAAAGCATTGCCATTCTCCTTCAGGAACTTACCAAGCCAAGCTGTATGCCATGTCCTGTACTATGTCCAACAATGGCTCCTGCACAGAAGGGTCTACGACATAAATATCTCTCTGGACTATACCTCCTCATGGTACCTTTAACGCCTGCCCTATTACATTGTCACTATATCTTTTACTTGCCAAGGAAAGGCACTCAGAGTCACTTGGCCTTGCCTTTGATGCTGTGGCTAATCTACTCTTGTTTTGCTTGCTTGCTTATGTGTGCCTTGCCTGGCAAGACCTAGAAAGACCTTCCTTGCTTTGCTTTGCCTTGCCTACCTCTCTTTGCAATGCAAACCAAGTGTAGGCGCAATTGTAGGCAAGTCAAGGGAGAAGCTGACAAGGCTGGAGCCATGAGGGGCAAGCAAATGGAGTGGTAGGTGAGAGAAGGCCCAGAACTTCTAGGCAAGGATGGGCATAGGAAGGCCAGGCAGAAACAGGAAGGCCTAGGCAAGGCTAGGTTTCCCTGGAGGAAAGCAGTCAAGTGTGGGCAGGTCAAGGGTGGGCGTAGGCACTGGAGGGAGTGCAAGGCTAGGGAGGCAAGGCAGGGCAAGGCAAGGAAACTTTTGGGTCACCAAGGCAAGACAAATGAGAGGTACATTCAAAGACTGCTGGTACACAAAAGGGGCTAGGACAGACTTCTCTGGCTGGCCTTGATCTCACATGGGCCATCTCTAATCTGCACCTAAAACACTTGGATTACCTGCTTTCCTTGGTATACAAAAGAACTGTCATTCTGGTCCTGAAGCGCAAAGGTGAAATGTGAATTTTATGTCCAAAATTCAAGACATGTAAGGATAGGTGCCAGAAGCAAGCTGCCAGGACAGATGGGTGTGCTTGCACGTGACCTCTTTTGGGCTTCCTCTCACATGCTCCTGAAACGCTGGAGGTACGTGAAAGCCTTGAGAGTCCTAGGAGAAGCAGGCAGGGCAAGGCAAGATGAAGAAATTCCGCAAAAAGAGGGGTATTGAATTCCAGGTGGGGGACGAGTGAGCAAGGGAATGCAAGGCAAGGGAGAGGAGAGGTTCAAAGGTAACGCCAAGAAAAGTGGTGGCTTTGCCAGGCAAGACAAAGGAGAGGCAAGCAAGGCAATGAGAGTCCTAGAAGGAGAAGGAAATGAAAGATTGGTGCTGGACAAATGGGAAGGGAAACTGGACAAAGTGGCAAGGGGGATGGGTGGTGCAAGGCACTGGACTGGTAGGAAGGGCAAGGGAAAGACATGGATGGGTCAGGAAGGAAGAGGAAAACAATGGCCAGGAATGACAAAGAAATGCAAGGTTAGATAGGAAAGGAAAAGCAAGGCAATGTAGGGAAGGGGTAGGCCAGACAATGGGTGTCTTAAGAGGAAAAGTATGCATAGCAAGGCCAAGAGAAAAGCGGTAAAGAAGTTAGCGTGGGGGATAGGTGAGTGTAGCTGAGAAAGAAAGAAACAAAGTGCCTCATTCCAGTATGTATGTATGTATGTGTGTGTGAAGTTTGCAGGATGTAAAGCAGAAGAAAGCAGTGACTTGATGGTGGAGTGAAAGGATGCTTTTGAATACACGTGGCAAGGTCCAAGCAAACTATTTGTCTTGGCACATCTGTGTCCCATAAACTTCTTAGTTTAGATTCAGACTGTAAGCGGGACAGAGAACACCCCTAAAATTACAGCTGAGCAAGAAAGCAGGTCGCATCAGCATGTTTTAAAGGAAGCAGTTTTTTTGTGTGTGAAGAAAATGGACATATGAGACTCCAGCAGTATCGACGTTCAGCTTAGAAGCAAAGTGCAATGATTCCGTACAAACTCTGAAAATGAAACGCATCAATAAAAAGGCAATGGGACATGTCAGCGAAAGCTTTGTGGCCAAGCAGGGTGAGATGTTTGAAGCAGAACCACAGTTTGGTTTCACTAAGGATCCATCATGGTGGATTGCAAACATGTGCCAAGACAACACATATTCTGCAGCTGTTGCAGCTCTCCGCAGGAACACTAGCGCTTTCCCTTAGGCTCTAAAATGCAGAGAAATGGCCTGCGCAGCGCAGAAGCTATTTGTGCTGCTTGTACACCTCTTCCAACCCCTCAGTGGAAACTATTGCGCCTGCCTTTAGACTCTGAGATCCAGAGAACACAATGGTAGAGGCAGTGGAGAATGGAAGGAGAGAGTGAAGTTTGATGAGTGAGTTTGATGTGACTTATGTGGAGCACGCAGAAAATGTAGCCCCGTACTGGTTTTTACACCTGGAGCCTATTTCTGTAAGACATTTCAGGTGGACATTTTTGATCAAGAAGCCAGAGTGAAAAAATTGACAGCAGGTCTCTCTGGGAAAGAAAAAGCAGCAAGGCGTCGTGTGCCATTTAAATGCTGCTATAAGAAGGGCGTACTTTCGCAGCATCTCTCTTGACACTTCTATCTGTGTAATCTCTAGCTGCTTGGACACAGCGGCACTGAAAATAATTGTACTGCAAATACCAAGTTACACAGGGAAAAAGGGGAGGTCAGCAAATGCCTTCTGTCCTGGCACATCTCTCAGTCAGAACTCCAGCTGAAAAATTTTGCTGTAATGATGGACTTTGCCACTTGGAGAGAATTTATATAGTTGGGAAGAAGCATTCAAAGCCCTAGTGCATTTCATCTATTTTACGGACTGCAAAGGCACTATAAAGGCCAGCGCTAGCTTTTTGTTGGACTTTTTCTTTTTGAGTAGCTGCTGGACGTTTTGAAGTGGTTTGGGATCTGCTAGAGTGCAAGGTAATACATAGAGTTTGAGGAAAGTGATATACACATTTTATATCTCCAGGGAGGTGGATGCAGTTCAGTGTGTGCGAGTTACATGTTGAGCAGCTGATCACACAGAAAAGAAGAGGCTGCGCTGCAATTGCCTTTTCATTTGCAGCTTATAAACTGCACAGCCCACAATGAAACAATTCCACTTCCTTCTGTGCTACATACAGGATCACATTCTCTCAGTCTCTAAGAGCCAGGACCCCCAGCGGAGCTCTTCCCTGCGCTGCTCCTACACCAATGAGGCCGGAGCCGCAAACAGCTTGGCTTTTTCCCTGGCACCGTCTGCCAGCGCTCATCAAAATAACCACACGATGGCGCTGTCGACTAACAAAAGAAGGAAACGCACCGAGGCCAGCTCCAAAGGACAGAGCCCAGTTGGAAACGTCCCTGCTCTCAAATTAACTGTGCCAGGAAAAAAAGACTTTGCTGATCTTCCCCCTCCAAGTGTGCAAACACTTTTGCACCACACTCAAAGGGCAACACAAAATCCTCTGCCCTAACAAACATTTTCACTCTCGCAGAGTCCAGTAACAAACTCAAAGACATCCGCTCAACAAATGTGCCAGCGGAGAGAGAAAGTTCTTTGCTGCCTACAATTTCAGCTTCACCCATCAAACAATGAACACACACCCTGCTATTGGCACTTTTCTTTTCAGCTCTACGCTCCTAAGCTTTCAGTCTCAGAATCAAGATCCAAGCAGCATGGCAACAGGGACTACTCACACACTAAAGCTACAAGGACAAAAAAGCTCAACAACTTGGTGTCTAGATTCCCACTGTCAGTTCAACAGCTCTAACCCACAGGGAAACCTCTTGGGAAAAACCTTTAAATTCACTGAGACCACCCAAAATGCCCATCCAAACTTAATTTCTTTGCCAAAGAGAAGAACAAGAAGCTCATTTCAAGAGAAAGGGCATCCCCTCCTCCAAAATCCAAAACATCCAGTGACTGATCCCATACAATGGTGTCAGAACACTCTTACTAGAGGCAGACAGCCTTCCAAAGATGGATACTGACTCAATGACTGTACAAATTGAGGGAGTGCTTCCAAATATGCCGGCACAAGAAGCTGCTGTCGTCCTTGAGCTGCGCGACACAGCTTCTTATCTGCACCTCCAACTCTGGGGCTACGTGCTTTCCTTCCCATGAGAAAGCATTGCCATTCTCCTTCAGGAACTTACCAAGCCAAGCTGTATGCCATGTCCTGTACTATGTCCAACAATGGCTCCTGCACAGAAGGGTCTACGACATAAATATCTCTCTGGACTATACCTCCTCATGGTACCTTTAACGCCTGCCCTATTACATTGTCACTATATCTTTTACTTGCCAAGGAAAGGCACTCAGAGTCACTTGGCCTTGCCTTTGATGCTGTGGCTAATCTACTCTTGTTTTGCTTGCTTGCTTATGTGTGCCTTGCCTGGCAAGACCTAGAAAGACCTTCCTTGCTTTGCTTTGCCTTGCCTACCTCTCTTTGCAATGCAAACCAAGTGTAGGCGCAATTGTAGGCAAGTCAAGGGAGAAGCTGACAAGGCTGGAGCCATGAGGGGCAAGCAAATGGAGTGGTAGGTGAGAGAAGGCCCAGAACTTCTAGGCAAGGATGGGCATAGGAAGGCCAGGCAGAAACAGGAAGGCCTAGGCAAGGCTAGGTTTCCCTGGAGGAAAGCAGTCAAGTGTGGGCAGGTCAAGGGTGGGCGTAGGCACTGGAGGGAGTGCAAGGCTAGGGAGGCAAGGCAGGGCAAGGCAAGGAAACTTTTGGGTCACCAAGGCAAGACAAATGAGAGGTACATTCAAAGACTGCTGGTACACAAAAGGGGCTAGGACAGACTTCTCTGGCTGGCCTTGATCTCACATGGGCCATCTCTAATCTGCACCTAAAACACTTGGATTACCTGCTTTCCTTGGTATACAAAAGAACTGTCATTCTGGTCCTGAAGCGCAAAGGTGAAATGTGAATTTTATGTCCAAAATTCAAGACATGTAAGGATAGGTGCCAGAAGCAAGCTGCCAGGACAGATGGGTGTGCTTGCACGTGACCTCTTTTGGGCTTCCTCTCACATGCTCCTGAAACGCTGGAGGTACGTGAAAGCCTTGAGAGTCCTAGGAGAAGCAGGCAGGGCAAGGCAAGATGAAGAAATTCCGCAAAAAGAGGGGTATTGAATTCCAGGTGGGGGACGAGTGAGCAAGGGAATGCAAGGCAAGGGAGAGGAGAGGTTCAAAGGTAACGCCAAGAAAAGTGGTGGCTTTGCCAGGCAAGACAAAGGAGAGGCAAGCAAGGCAATGAGAGTCCTAGAAGGAGAAGGAAATGAAAGATTGGTGCTGGACAAATGGGAAGGGAAACTGGACAAAGTGGCAAGGGGGATGGGTGGTGCAAGGCACTGGACTGGTAGGAAGGGCAAGGGAAAGACATGGATGGGTCAGGAAGGAAGAGGAAAACAATGGCCAGGAATGACAAAGAAATGCAAGGTTGGATAGGAAAGGAAAGGCAAGGCAATGTAGGGAAGGGGTAGGCCAGACAATGGGTGTCTTAAGAGGAAAAGTATGCATAGCAAGGCCAAAAGAAAAGCGGTAAAGAAATTAGCGTGGGGGATAGGTGAGTGTAGCTGAGAAGGAAAGAAAGAAAGTGCCTCATTCCAGTATGTATGTATGTATGTGTGTGTGAAGTTTGCAGGATGTAAAGCAGAAGAAAGCAGTGACTTGATGGTGGAGTAAAGGGATGCTTTTGAATACACTTGGCAAGGTCCAAGCAAACTATTTGTCTTGGCACATCTGTGTCCCATAAACTTCTTAGTTTAGATTCAGACTGTAAGCGGGACAGAGAACACCCCTAAAATTACAGCTGAGCAAGAAAGCAGGTCGCATCAGCATGTTTTAAAGGAAGCAGTTTTTTTGTGTGAGAAGAAAATGGACATATGAGACTCCAGCAGTATCGACGTTCAGCTTAGAAGCAAAGCGCAATGATTCCGTACAAACTCTGAAAATGAAACGCAGCAATAAAAAGGCAATGGGACATGTCAGCGAAAGCTTTGTGGCCAAGCAGGGTGAGATGTTTGAAGCAGAACCACAGTTTGGTTTCACTAAGGATCCATCATGGTGGATTGCAAACATGTGCCAAGACAACACATATTCTGCAGCTGTTGCAGCTCTCCGCAGGAACACTAGCGCTTTCCCTTAGACTCTAAAATGCAGAGAAATGGCCTGCGCAGCGCAGAAGCTATTTGTGCTGCTTGTACACCTCTTCCAACCCCTCAGTGGAAACTATTGCGCCTGCCTTTAGACTCTGAGATCCAGAGAACACAATGGTAGAGGCAGTGGAGAATGGAAGGAGAGAGTGAAGTTTGATGAGTGAGTTTGATGTGACTTATGTGGAGCACGCAGAAAATGTAGCCCCGTACTGGTTTTTACACCTGGAGCCTATTTCTGTTAGACATTTCAGGTGGACATTTTTGATCAAGAAGCCAGAGTGAAAAAATTGACAGCAAGTGTCTGTGGGAAAGAAAAAGCAGCAAGGCGTCGTGTGCCATTTAAATGCTGCTATAAGAAGGGCGTACTTTAGCAGCATCTCTCTTGAAACTTCTATCTGTGTAATCTCTAGCTGCTTGGACACAACGACACTGAAAATAATTGTACTGCAAATACCAAGTTACACAGGGAAAAAGGGGAGGTCAGCAAATGCCTTCTGTCCTGGCACATCTCTCAGTCAGAACTCCAGCTGAAAAATTTTGCTGTAATGATGGACTTTGCCACTTGGAGAGAATTTATATAGTTGGGAAGAAACATTCAAAGCCTTAGTGCACTTCGTCTATTTTACGGACTGCAAAGGCACTATAAAGGCCAGCACTAGCTTTTTGTTGGACTTTTTCTTTTTGAGTAGCTGCTGGACGTTTTGAAGCGGTTTGGGATCTGCTAGAGTGCAAGGTAATACATAGAGTTTGAGGAAAGTGATATACACATTTTATATCTCCAGGGAGGTGGATGCAGTTCAGTGTGTGCGAGTTACATGTTGAGCAGCTGATCACACAGAAAAGAAGAGGCTGCGCTGCAATTGCCTTTTCATTTGCAGCTTATAAACTGCACAGCCCACAATGAAACAATTCCACTTCCTTCTGTGCTACATACAGGATCACATTCTCTCAGTCTCTAAGAGCCAGGACCCCCAGCGGAGCTCTTCCCTGCGCTGCTCCTACACCAATGAGGCCGGAGCCGCAAACAGCTTGGCTTTTTCCCTGGCACCGTCTGCCAGCGCTCATCAAAATAACCACACGATGGCGCTGTCGACTAACAAAAGAAGGAAACGCACCGAGGCCAGCTCCAAAGGACAGAGCCCAGTTGGAAACGTCCCTGCTCTCAAATTAACTGTGCCAGGAAAAAAAGACTTTGCTGATCTTCCCCCTCCAAGTGTGCAAACACTTTTGCACCACACTCAAAGGGCAACACGAAATCCTCTGCCCTAACAAACATTTTCACTCTCGCAGAGTCCGGTAACAAACTCAAAGACATCCGCTCAACAAATGTGCCAGCGGAGAGAGAAAGTTCTTTGCTGCCTACAATTTCAGCTTCACCCATCAAACAATAAACACACACCCTGCTATTGGCACTTTTCTTTTCAGCTCTACGCTCCTAAGCTTTCAGTCTCAGAGTCAAGATCCAAGCAGCATGGCAACAGGGACTACTCACACACTAAAGCTACAAGGACAAAAAGCTCAACAACTTGCTGTCTAGATTCCCACTGTCAGTTCAACAGCTCTAACCCACAGGGAAACCTCTTGGGAAAAACCTTTAAATTCACTGAGACCACCCAAAGTGCCCATCCAAACTTAATTTCTTTGCCAAAGAGAAGAACAAGAAGCTCATTTCAAGAGAAAGGGCATCCCCTCCTCAAAAATCCAAAACATCCAGTGACTGATCCCATACAATGGTGTCAGAACACTCTTACTAGAGGCAGACAGCCTTCCAAAGATGGATACTGACTCAATGACTGTACAAATTGAGGGAGTGCTTCCAAATATGCCGGCACAAGAAGCTGCTGTCGTCCTTGAGCTGCGCGACACAGCTTCTTATCTGCACCTCCAACTCTGGGGCTACGTGCTTTCCTTCCCATGAGAAAGCATTGCCATTCTCCTTCAGGAACTTACCAAGCCAAGCTGTATGCCATGTCCTGTACTATGTCCAACAATGGCTCCTGCACAGAAGGGTCTACGACATAAATATCTTGCTGGACTATACCTCCTCATGGTACCTTTAACGCCTGCCCTATTACATTGTCACTATATCTTTTACTTGCCAAGGAAAGGCACTCAGAGTCACTTGGCCTTGCCTTGCCTTTGATGCTGTGGCTAGTCTACTCTTGTTTTGCTTGCTTGCTTATGTGTGCCTTGCCTGGCAAGACCTAGAAAGACCTTCCTTGCTTTGCTTTGCCTTGCCTACCGCTCTTTGCAATGCAAACCAAGTGTAGGCGCAATTGTAGGCAAGTCAAGGGAGAAGCTGACAAGGCTGGAGCCATGAGGGGCAAGCAAATGGAGTGGTAGGTGAGAGAAGGCCCAGAACTTCTAGGCAAGGATGGGCATAGGAAGGCCAGGCAGAAACAGGAAGGCCTAGGCAAGGCTAGGTTTCCCTGGAGGAAAGCAGTAGGCAGGTCAAGTGTGGGCATAGGCACTGGAGGGAGTGCAAGGCTAGGGAGGCAAGGCAGGGCAAGGCAAGGAAACTTCTGGGTCACCAAGGCAAGACAAATGAGAGGTACATTCAAAGACTGCTGGTACACAAAAGGGGCTAGGACAGACTTCTCTGGCTGGCCTTGATCTCACATGGGCCATCTCTAATCTGCACCTAAAACACTTGGATTACCTGCTTTCCTTGGTATACAAAAGAACTGTCATTCTGGTCCTGAAGCGCAAAGGTGAAATGTGAATTTTATGTCCAAAATTCAAGACATGTAAGGATAGGTGCCAGAAGCAAGCTGCCAGGACAGATGGGTGTGCTTGCACGTGACCTCTTTTGGGCTTCCTCTCACATGCTCCTGAAACGCTGGAGGTACGTGAAAGCCTTGAGAGTCCTAGGAGAAGCAGGCAGGGCAAGGCAAGATGAAGAAATGCAGCAAAAAGAGGGGTATTGAATTCCAGGTGGGGGACGAGTGAGCAAGGGAATGCAAGGCAAGGGAGAGGAGAGGTTCAAAGGTAACGCCAAGAAAAGTGGTGGCTTTGCCAGGCAAGACAAAGGAGAGGCAAGCAAGGCAATGAGAGTCCTAGAAGGAGAAGGAAATGAAAGATTGGAGCTGGACAAAGGGGAAGGGAAACTGGACAAAGTGGCAAGGGGGATGGGTGGTGCAAGGCACTGGACTGGTAGGAAGGGCAAGGGAAAGACATGGATGGGTCAGGAAGGAAGAGGAAAACAATAGCCAGGAATGACAAAGAAATGCAAGGTTGGATAGGAAAGGAAAGGCAAGGCAATGTAGGGAAGGGGTAGGCCAGACAATGGGTGTCTTAAGAGGAAAAGTATGCATAGCAAGGCCAAGAAAAAAGCGGTAAAGAAGTTAGCGTGGGGGATAGGTGAGTGTAGCTGAGAAAGAAAGAAAGTGCCTCATTCCAGTATGTATGTATGCATGTGTGTGTGAAGTTTGCAGGATGTAAAGCAGAGACTTAATGGTGGAGTGAAAGGATGCTTTTGAATACACGTGGCAAGGTCCAAGCAAACTATTTGTCTTGGCACATCTGTGTCCCATAAACTTCTTAGTTTAGATTCAGACTGTAAGCGGGACAGAGAACACCCCTAAAATTACAGCTGAGCAAGAAAGCAGGTCGCATCAGCATGTTTTAAAGGAAGCAGTTTTTTTGTGTGAGAAGAAAATGGACATATGAGACTCCAGCAGTATCGACGTTCAGCTTAGAAGCAAAGTGCAATGATTCCGTACAAACTCTGAAAATGAAACGCAGCAATAAAAAGGCAATGGGACATGTCAGCGAAAGCTTTGTGGCCAAGCAGGGTGAGATGTTTGAAGCAGAACCACAGTTTGGTTTCACTAAGGATCCATCATGGTGGATTGCAAACATGTGCCAAGACAACACATATTCTGCAGCTGTTGCAGCTCTCCGCAGGAACACTAGCGCTTTCCCTTAGACTCTAAAATGCAGAGAAATGGCCTGCACAGCGCAGAAGCTATTTGTGCTGCTTGTACACCTCTTCCAACCCCTCAGTGGAAACTATTGCGCCTGCCTTTAGACTCTGAGATCCAGAGAATACAATGGTAGAGGCAGTGGAGAATGGAAAGAGAGAGTGAAGTTTGATGAGTGAGTTTGATGTGACTTATGTGGAGCACGCAGAAAATGTAGCCCCGTACTGGTTTTTACACCTGGAGCCTATTTCTGTAAGACATTTCAGGTGGACATTTTTGATCAAGAAGCCAGAGTGAAAAAATTGACAGCAGGTCTCTCTGGGAAAGAAAAAGCAGCAAGGCGTCGTGTGCCATTTAAATGCTGCTATAAGAAGGGCGTACTTCAGCAGCATCTCTCTTGACACTTTTATCTGTGTAATCTCTAGCTGCTTGGACACAGCGACACTGAAAATAATTGTACTGCAAATACCAAGTTACACAGGGAAAAAGGGTAGGTCAGCAAATGCCTTCTGTCCTGGCACATCTCTCAGTCAGAACTCCAGCTGAAAAATTTTTCTGTAATGATGGACTTTGCCACTTGGAGAGAATTTATATAGTTGGGAAGAAGCATTCAAAGCCGTAGTGCATTTTGTCTATTTTACGGACTGCAAAGGCACTATAAAATCCAGCACTAGCTTTTTGTTGGACTTTTTCTTTTTGAGTAGCTGCTGGACGTTTTGAAGCGGTTTTGGATCTGCTAGAGTGCAAGGTAATATATAGAGTTTGAGGAAAGTGATATACACATTTTATATCTCCAGGGAGGTGGATGCAGTTCAGTGTGTGCGAGTTACATGTTGAGCAGCTGATCACACAGAAAAGAAGAGGCTGCGCTGCAATTGCCTTTTCATTTGCAGCTTATAAACTGCACAGCCCACAATGAAACAATTCCATATCCTTCTGTGCTACATACAGGATCACATTCTCTCAGTCTCTAAGAGCCAGGACCCCCAGCGGAGCTCTTCCCTGCGCTGCTCCTACACCAATGAGGCCGGAGCCGCAAACAGCTTGGCTTTTTCCCTGGCACCGTCTGCCAGCGCTCATCAAAATAACCACACGATGGCGCTGTCGACTAACAAAAGAAGGAAACGCACCGAGGCCAGCTCCAAAGGACAGAGCCGAGTTGGAAACGTCCCTGCTCTCAAATTAACTGTGCCAGGAAAAAAAGACTTTGCTGATCTTCCCCCTCCAACTGTGCAAACACTTTTGCACCACACTCAAAGGGCAACACGAAATCCTCTGCCCTAACAAACATTTTCACTCTCGCAGAGTCCGGTAACAAACTCAAAGACATCCGCTCAACAAATGTGCCAGCGGAGAGAGAAAGTTCTTTGCTGCCTACAATTTCAGCTTCACCCATCAAACAATGAACACACACCCTGCTATTGGCACTTTTCTTTTCAGCTCTACGCTCCTAAGCTTTCAGTCTCAGAGTCAAGATCCAAGCAGCACGGCAACAGGGACTACTCACACACTAAAGCTACAAGGACAAAAAGCTCAACAACTTGGTGTCTAGATTCCCACTGTCAGTTCAACAGCTCTAACCCACAGGGAAACCTCTTGGGAAAAACCTTTAAATTCACTGAGACCACCCAAAGTGCCCATCCAAACTTAATTTCTTTGCCAAAGAGAAGAACAAGAAGCTCATTTCAAGAGAAAGGGCATCCCCTCCTCCAAAATCCAAAACATCCAGTGACTGATCCCATACAATGGTGTCAGAACACTCTTACTAGAGGCAGACAGCCTTCCAAAGATGGATACTGACTCAATGACTGTACAAATTGAGGGAGTGCTTCCAAATATGCCGGCACAAGAAGCTGCTGTCGTCCTTGAGCTGCGCGACACAGCTTCTTATCTGCACCTCCAACTCTGGGGCTACGTGCTTTCCTTCCCATGAGAAAGCATTGCCATTCTCCTTCAGGAACTTACCAAGCCAAGCTGTATGCCATGTCCTGTACTATGTCCAACAATGGCTCCTGCACAGAAGGGTCTACGACATAAATATCTTGCTGGACTATACCTCCTCATGGTACCTTTAACGCCTGCCCTATTACATTGTCACTATATCTTTTACTTGCCAAGGAAAGGCACTCAGAGTCACTTGGCCTTGCCTTGCCTTTGATGCTGTGGCTAGTCTACTCTTGTTTTGCTTGCTTGCTTATGTGTGCCTTGCCTGGCAAGACCTAGAAAGACCTTCCTTGCTTTGCTTTGCCTTGCCTACCGCTCTTTGCAATGCAAACCAAGTGTAGGCGCAATTGTAGGCAAGTCAAGGGAGAAGCTGACAAGGCTGGAGCCATGAGGGGCAAGCAAATGGAGTGGTAGGTGAGAGAAGGCCCAGAACTTCTAGGCAAGGATGGGCATAGGAAGGCCAGGCAGAAACAGGAGGAGCTAGGCAAGGCTAGGTTTCCCTGGAGGAAAGCAGTAGGCAGATCAAGTGTGGGCGTAGGCACTGGAGGGAGTGCAAGGCTAGGGAGGCAAGGCAGGGCAAGGCAAGGAAACTTTTGGGTCACCAAGGCAAGACAAATGAGAGGTACATTCAAAGACTGCTGGTACACAAAAGGGGCTAGGACAGACTTCTCTGGCTGGCCTTGATCTCACATGGGCCATCTCTAATCTGCACCTAAAACACTTGGATTACCTGCTTTCCTTGGTATACAAAAGAACTGTCATTCTGGTCCTGAAGCGCAAAGGTGAAATGTGAATTTTATGTCCAAAATTCAAGACATGTAAGGATAGGTGCCAGAAGCAAGCTGCCAGGACAGATGGGTGTGCTTGCACGTGACCTCTTTTGGGCTTCCTCTCACATGCTCCTGAAACGCTGGAGGTACGTGAAAGCCTTGAGAGTCCTAGGAGAAGCAGGCAGGGCAAGGCAAGATGAAGAAATTCCGCAAAAAGAGGGGTATTGAATTCCAGGTGGGGGACGAGTGAGCAAGGGAATGCAAGGCAAGGGAGAGGAGAGGTTCAAAGGTAACGCCAAGAAAAGTGGTGGCTTTGCCAGGCAAGACAAAGGAGAGGCAAGCAAGGCAATGAGAGTCCTAGAAGGAGAAGGAAATGAAAGATTGGAGCTGGACAAAGGGGAAGGGAAACTGGACAAAGTGGCAAGGGGGATGGGTGGTGCAAGGCACTGGACTGGTAGGAAGGGCAAGGGAAAGACATGGATGGGTCAGGAAGGAAGAGGAAAACAATGTCCAGGAATGACAAAGAAATGCAAGGTTGGATAGGAAAGGAAAGGCAAGGCAATGTAGGGAAGGGGTAGGCCAGACAATGGGTGTCTTAAGAGGAAAAGTATGCATAGCAAGGCCAAGAAAAAAGCGGTAAAGAAGTTAGCGTGGGGGATAGGTGAGTGTAGCTGAGAAAGAAAGAAAGAAAGTGCCTCATTCCAGTATGTATGTATGCATGTGTGTGTGAAGTTTGCAGGATGTAAAGCAGAGACTTGATGGTGGAGTGAAAGGATGCTTTTGAATACACGTGGCAAGGTCCAAGCAAACTATTTGTCTTGGCACATCTGTGTCCCATAAACTTCTTAGTTTAGATTCAGACTGTAAGCGGGACAGAGAACACCCCTAAAATTACAGCTGAGCAAGAAAGCAGGTCGCATCAGCATGTTTTAAAGGAAGCAGTTTTTTTGTGTGAGAAGAAAATGGACATATGAGACTCCAGCAGTATCGACGTTCAGCTTAGAAGCAAAGTGCAATGATTCCGTACAAACTCTGAAAATGAAACGCAGCAATAAAAAGGCAATGGGACATGTCAGCGAAAGCTTTGTGGCCAAGCAGGGTGAGATGTTTGAAGCAGAACCACAGTTTGGTTTCACTAAGGATCCATCATGGTGGATTGCAAACATGTGCCAAGACAACACATATTCTGCAGCTGTTGCAGCTCTCCGCAGGAACACTAGCGCTTTCCCTTAGACTCTAAAATGCAGAGAAATGGCCTGCACAGCGCAGAAGCTATTTGTGCTGCTTGTACACCTCTTCCAACCCCTCAGTGGAAACTATTGCGCCTGCCTTTAGACTCTGAGATCCAGAGAATACAATGGTAGAGGCAGTGGAGAATGGAAAGAGAGAGTGAAGTTTGATGAGTGAGTTTGATGTGACTTATGTGGAGCACGCAGAAAATGTAGCCCCGTACTGGTTTTTACACCTGGAGCCTATTTCTGTAAGACATTTCAGGTGGACATTTTTGATCAAGAAGCCAGAGTGAAAAAATTGACAGCAGGTCTCTCTGGGAAAGAAAAAGCAGCAAGGCGTCGTGTGCCATTTAAATGCTGCTATAAGAAGGGCGTACTTTAGCAGCATCTCTCTTGACACTTCTATCTGTGTAATCTCTAGCTGCTTGGACACAGCGACACTGAAAATAATTGTACTGCAAATACCAAGTGACACAGGGAAAAAGGGTAGGTCAGCAAATGCCTTCTGTCCTGGCACATCTCTCAGTCAGAACTCCAGCTGAAAAATTTTGCTGTAATGATGGACTTTGCCACTTGGAGAGAATTTATATAGTTGGGAAGAAGCATTCAAAGCCGTAGTGCATTTCGTCTATTTTACGGACTGCAAAGGCACTCTAAAGGCCAGAACTAGCTTTTTGTTGGACTTTTTCTTTTTGAGTAGCTGCTGGACGTTTTGAAGCGGTTTTGGATCTGCTAGAGTGCAAGGTAATACATAGAGTTTGAGGAAAGTGATATACACATTTTATATCTCCAGGGAGGTGGATGCAGTTCAGTGTGTGCGAGTTACATGTTGAGCAGCTGATCACACAGAAAAGAAGAGGCTGCGCTGCAATTGCCTTTTCATTTGCAGCTTATAAACTGCACAGCCCACAATGAAACAATTCCACTTCCTTCTGTGCTACATACAGGATCACATTCTCTCAGTCTCTAAGTGCCAGGACCCCCAGCGGAGCTCTTCCCTGCGCTGCTCCTACACCAATGAGGCCGGAGCCGCAAACAGCTTGGCTTTTTCCCTGGCACCGTCTGCCAGCGCTCATCAAAATAACCACACGATGGCGCTGTCGACTAACAAAAGAAGGAAACGCACCGAGGCCAGCTCCAAAGGACAGAGCTGAGTTGGAAACGTCCCTGCTCTCAAATTAACTGTGCCAGGAAAAAAAGACTTTGCTGATCTTCCCCCTCCAAGTGTGCAAACACTTTTGCACCACACTCAAAGGCAACACGAAATCCTCTGCCCTAACAAACATTTTCACTCTCGCAGAGTCCGGTAACAAACTCAAAGACATCCGCTCAACAAATGTGCCAGCGGAGAGAGAAAGTTCTTTGCTGCCTACAATTTCAGCTTCACCCATCAAACAATGAACACACACCCTGCTATTGGCACTTTTCTTTTCAGCTCTACGCTCCTAAGCTTTCAGTCTCAGAGTCAAGATCCAAGCAGCACGGCAACAGGGACTACTCACACACTAAAGCTACAAGGACAAAAAGCTCAACAACTTGGTGTCTAGATTCCCACTGTCAGTTCAACAGCTCTAACCCACAGGGAAACCTCTTGGGAAAAACCTTTAAATTCACTGAGACCACCCAAAGTGCCCATCCAAACTTAATTTCTTTGCCAAAGAGAAGAACAAGAAGCTCATTTCAAGAGAAAGGGCATCCCCTCCTCCAAAATCCAAAACATCCAGTGACTGATCCCATACAATGGTGTCAGAACACTCTTACTAGAGGCAGACAGCCTTCCAAAGATGGATACTGACTCAATGACTGTACAAATTGAGGGAGTGCTTCCAAATATGCCGGCACAAGAAGCTGCTGTCGTCCTTGAGCTGCGCGACACAGCTTCTTATCTGCACCTCCAACTCTGGGGCTACGTGCTTTCCTTCCCATGAGAAAGCATTGCCATTCTCCTTCAGGAACTTACCAAGCCAAGCTGTATGCCATGTCCTGTACTATGTCCAACAATGGCTCCTGCACAGAAGGGTCTACGACATAAATATCTTGCTGGACTATACCTCCTCATGGTACCTTTAACGCCTGCCCTATTACATTGTCACTATATCTTTTACTTGCCAAGGAAAGGCACTCAGAGTCACTTGGCCTTGCCTTGCCTTTGATGCTGTGGCTAGTCTACTCTTGTTTTGCTTGCTTGCTTATGTGTGCCTTGCCTGGCAAGACCTAGAAAGACCTTCCTTGCTTTGCTTTGCCTTGCCTACCGCTCTTTGCAATGCAAACCAAGTGTAGGCGCAATTGTAGGCAAGTCAAGGGAGAAGCTGACAAGGCTGGAGCCATGAGGGGCAAGCAAATGGAGTGGTAGGTGAGAGAAGGCCCAGAACTTCTAGGCAAGGATGGGCATAGGAAGGCCAGGCAGAAACAGGAGGGGCTAGGCAAGGCTAGGTTTCCCTGGAGGAAAGCAGTAGGCAGATCAAGTGTGGGCGTAGGCACTGGAGGGAGTGCAAGGCTAGGGAGGCAAGGCAGGGCAAGGCAAGGAAACTTTTGGGTCACCAAGGCAAGACAAATGAGAGGTACATTCAAAGACTGCTGGTACACAAAAGGGGCTAGGACAGACTTCTCTGGCTGGCCTTGATCTCACATGGGCCATCTCTAATCTGCACCTAAAACACTTGGATTACCTGCTTTCCTTGGTATACAAAAGAACTGTCATTCTGGTCCTGAAGCGCAAAGGTGAAATGTGAATTTTATGTCCAAAATTCAAGACATGTAAGGATAGGTGCCAGAAGCAAGCTGCCAGGACAGATGGGTGTGCTTGCACGTGACCTCTTTTGGGCTTCCTCTCACATGCTCCTGAAACGCTGGAGGTACGTGAAAGCCTTGAGAGTCCTAGGAGAAGCAGGCAGGGCAAGGCAAGATGAAGAAATTCCGCAAAAAGAGGGGTATTGAATTCCAGGTGGGGGACGAGTGAGCAAGGGAATGCAAGGCAAGGGAGAGGAGAGGTTCAAAGGTAACGCCAAGAAAAGTGGTGGCTTTGCCAGGCAAGACAAAGGAGAGGCAAGCAAGGCAATGAGAGTCCTAGAAGGAGAAGGAAATGAAAGATTGGAGCTGGACAAAGGGGAAGGGAAACCGGACAAAGTGGCAAGGGGGATGGGTGGTGCAAGGCACTGGACTGGTAGGAAGGGCAAGGGAAAGACATGGATGGGTCAGGAAGGAAGAGGAAAACAATGGCCAGGAATGACAAAGAAATGCAAGGTTGGATAGGAAAGGAAAGGCAAGGCAATGTAGGGAAGGGGTAGGCCAGACAATGGGTGTCTTAAGAGGAAAAGTATGCATAGCAAGGCCAAGAAAAAAGCGGTAAAGAAGTTAGCGTGGGGGATAGGTGAGTGTAGCTGAGAAAGAAAGAAAGAAAGTGCCTCATTCCAGTATGTATGTATGCATGTGTTTGTGAAGTTTGCAGGATGTAAAGCAGAGACTTGATGGTGGAGTGAAAGGATGCTTTTGAATACACGTGGCAAGGTCCAAGCAAACTATTTGTCTTGGCACATCTGTGTCCCATAAACTTCTTAGTTTAGATTCAGACTGTAAGCGGGACAGAGAACACCCCTAAAATTACAGCTGAGCAAGAAAGCAGGTCGCATCAGCGTGTTTTAAAGGAAGCAGTTTTTTTGTGTGAGAAGAAAATGGACATATGAGACTCCAGCAGTATCGACGTTCAGCTTAGAAGCAAAGTGCAATGATTCCGTACAAACTCTGAAAATGAAACGCAGCAATAAAAAGGCAATGGGACATGTCAGCGAAAGCTTTGTGGCCAAGCAGGGTGAGATGTTTGAAGCAGAACCACAGTTTGGTTTCACTAAGGATCCATCATGGTGGATTGCAAACATGTGCCAAGACAACACATATTCTGCAGCTGTTGCAGCTCTCCGCAGGAACACTAGCGCTTTCCCTTAGACTCTAAAATGCAGAGAAATGGCCTGCACAGCGCAGAAGCTATTTGTGCTGCTTGTACACCTCTTCCAACCCCTCAGTGGAAACTATTGCGCCTGCCTTTAGACTCTGAGATCCAGAGAATACAATGGTAGAGGCAGTGGAGAATGGAAAGAGAGAGTGAAGTTTGATGAGTGAGTTTGATGTGACTTATGTGGAGCACGCAGAAAATGTAGCCCCGTACTGGTTTTTACACCTGGAGCCTATTTCTGTAAGACATTTCAGGTGGACATTTTTGATCAAGAAGCCAGAGTGAAAAAATTGACAGCAGGTCTCTCTGGGAAAGAAAAAGCAGCAAGGCGTCGTGTGCCATTTAAATGCTGCTATAAGAAGGGCGTACTTTAGCAGCATCTCTCTTGACACTTCTATCTGTGTAATCTCTAGCTGCTTGGACACAGCGACACTGAAAATAATTGTACTGCAAATACCAAGTGACACAGGGAAAAAGGGTAGGTCAGCAAATGCCTTCTGTCCTGGCACATCTCTCAGTCAGAACTCCAGCTGAAAAATTTTGCTGTAATGATGGACTTTGCCACTTGGAGAGAATTTATATAGTTGGGAAGAAGCATTCAAAGCCGTAGTGCATTTCGTCTATTTTACGGACTGCAAAGGCACTCTAAAGGCCAGAACTAGCTTTTTGTTGGACTTTTTCTTTTTGAGTAGCTGCTGGACGTTTTGAAGCGGTTTTGGATCTGCTAGAGTGCAAGGTAATACATAGAGTTTGAGGAAAGTGATATACACATTTTATATCTCCAGGGAGGTGGATGCAGTTCAGTGTGTGCGAGTTACATGTTGAGCAGCTGATCACACAGAAAAGAAGAGGCTGCGCTGCAATTGCCTTTTCATTTGCAGCTTATAAACTGCACAGCCCACAATGAAACAATTCCACTTCCTTCTGTGCTACATACAGGATCACATTCTCTCAGTCTCTAAGTGCCAGGACCCCCAGCGGAGCTCTTCCCTGCGCTGCTCCTACACCAATGAGGCCGGAGCCGCAAACAGCTTGGCTTTTTCCCTGGCACCGTCTGCCAGCGCTCATCAAAATAACCACACGATGGCGCTGTCGACTAACAAAAGAAGGAAACGCACCGAGGCCAGCTCCAAAGGACAGAGCTGAGTTGGAAACGTCCCTGCTCTCAAATTAACTGTGCCAGGAAAAAAAGACTTTGCTGATCTTCCCCCTCCAAGTGTGCAAACACTTTTGCACCACACTCAAAGGGCAACACGAAATCCTCTGCCCTAACAAACATTTTCACTCTCGCAGAGTCCGGTAACAAACTCAAAGACATCCGCACAACAAATGTGCCAGCGGAGAGAGAAAGTTCTTTGCTGCCTACAATTTCAGCTTCACCCATCAAACAATGAACACACACCCTGCTATTGGCACTTTTCTTTTCAGCTCTACGCTCCTAAGCTTTCAGTCTCAGAGTCAAGATCCAAGCAGCATGGCAACAGGGACTACTCACACACTAAAGCTACAAGGACAAAAAGCTCAACAACTTGGTGTCTAGATTCCCACTGTCAGTTCAACAGCTCTAACCCACAGGGAAACCTCTTGGGAAAAACCTTTAAATTCACTGAGACCACCCAAAGTGCCCATCCAAACTTAATTTCTTTGCCAAAGAGAAGAACAAGAAGCTCATTTCAAGAGAAAGGGCATCCCCTCCTCCAAAATCCAAAACATCCAGTGACTGATCCCATACAATGGTGTCAGAACACTCTTACTAGAGGCAGACAGCCTTCCAAAGATGGATACTGACTCAATGACTGTACAAATTGAGGGAGTGCTTCCAAATATGCCGGCACAAGAAGCTGCTGTCGTCCTTGAGCTGCGCGACACAGCTTCTTATCTGCACCTCCAACTCTGGGGCTACGTGCTTTCCTTCCCATGAGAAAGCATTGCCATTCTCCTTCAGGAACTTACCAAGCCAAGCTGTATGCCATGTCCTGTACTATGTCCAACAATGGCTCCTGCACAGAAGGGTCTACGACATAAATATCTCGCTGGACTATACCTCCTCATGGTACCTTTAACGCCTGCCCTATTACATTGTCACTATATCTTTTACTTGCCAAGGAAAGGCACTCAGAGTCACTTGGCCTTGCCTTGCCTGTGATGCTGTGGCTAGTCTACTCTTGTTTTGCTTGCTTGCTTATGTGTGCCTTGCCTGGCAGAACCTAGAAAGACCTTCCTTGCTTTGCTTTGTCTTGCCTACCGCTCTTTGCAATGCAAACCAAGTGTAGGCGCAATTGTAGGCAAGTCAAGGGAGAAGCTGACAAGGCTGGAGCCATGAGGGGCAAGCAAATGGAGTGGTAGGTGAGAGAAGGCCCAGAACTTCTAGGCAAGGATGGGCATAGGAAGGCCAGGCAGAAACAGGAGGGGCTAGGCAAGGCTAGGTTTCCCCGGAGGAAAGCAGTAGGCAGGTCAAGTGTGGGCGTAGGCACTGGAGGGAGTGCAAGGCTAGGGAGGCAAGGCAGGGCAAGGCAAGGAAACTTTTGGGTCACCAAGGCAAGACAAATGAGAGGTACATTCAAAGACTGCTGGTACACAAAAGGGGCTAGGACAGACTTCTCTGGCTGGCCTTGATCTCACATGGGCCATCTCTAATCTGCACCTAAAACACTTGGATTACCTGCTTTCCTTGGTATACAAAAGAACTGTCATTCTGGTCCTGAAGCGCAAAGGTGAAATGTGAATTTTATGTCCAAAATTCAAGACATGTAAGGATAGGTGCCAGAAGCAAGCTGCCAGGACAGATGGGTGTGCTTGCACGTGACCTCTTTTGGGCTTCCTCTCACATGCTCCTGAAACGCTGGAGGTACGTGAAAGCCTTGAGAGTCCTAGGAGAAGCAGGCAGGGCAAGGCAAGATGAAGAAATTCCGCAAAAAGAGGGGTATTGAATTCCAGGTGGGGGACGAGTGAGCAAGGGAATGCAAGGCAAGGGAGAGGAGAGGTTCAAAGGTAACGCCAAGAAAAGTGGTGGCTTTGCCAGGCAAGACAAAGGAGAGGCAAGCAAGGCAATGAGAGTCCTAGAAGGAGAAGGAAATGAAAGATTGGAGCTGGACAAAGGGGAAGGGAAACCGGACAAAGTGGCAAGGGGGATGGGTGGTGCAAGGCACTGGACTGGTAGGAAGGGCAAGGGAAAGACATGGATGGGTCAGGAAGGAAGAGGAAAACAATGGCCAGGAATGACAAAGAAATGAAAGGTTGGATAGGAAAGGAAAGGCAAGGCAATGTAGGGAAGGGGTAGGCCAGACAATGGGTGTCTTAAGAGGAAAAGTATGCATAGCAAGGCCAAGAGAAAAGCGGTAAAAAAGTTAGCGTGGGGGATAGGTGAGTGTAGCTGAGAAAGAAAGAAAGAAAGAAAGTGCCTCATTCCAGTATGTATGTATGTATGTGTGTGTGAAGTTTGCAGGATGTAAAGCAGAGACTTGATGGTGGAGTGAAAGGATGCTTTTGAATACACGTGGCAAGGTCCAAGCAAACTATTTGTCTTGGCACATCTGTGTCCCATAAACTTCTTAGTTTAGATTCAGACTGTAAGCGGGACAGAGAACACCCCTAAAATTACAGCTGAGCAAGAAAGCAGGTCGCATCAGCATGTTTTAAAGGAAGCAGTTTTTTTGTGTGAGAAGAAAATGGACATATGAGACTCCAGCAGTATCGACGTTCAGCTTAGAAGCAAAGTGCAATGATTCCGTACAAACTCTGAAAATGAAACGCAGCAATAAAAAGGCAATGGGACATGTCAGCGAAAGCTTTGTGGCCAAGCAGGGTGAGATGTTTGAAGCAGAACCACAGTTTGGTTTCACTAAGGATCCATCATGGTGGATTGCAAACATGTGCCAAGACAACACATATTCTGCAGCTGTTGCAGCTCTCCGCAGGAACACTAGCGCTTTCCCTTAGACTCTAAAATGCAGAGAAATGGCCTGCGCAGCGCAGAAGCTATTTGTGCTGCTTGTACACCTCTTCCAACCCCTCAGTGGAAACTATTGCGCCTGCCTTTAGACTCTGAGATCCAGAGAACACAATGGTAGAGGCAGTGGAGAATGGAAGGAGAGAGTGAAGTTTGATGAGTGAGTTTGATGTGACTTATGTGGAGCACGCAGAAAATGTAGCCCCGTACTGGTTTTTACACCTGGAGCCTATTTCTGTAAGACATTTCAGGTGGACATTTTTGATCAAGAAGCCAGAGTGAAAAAATTGACAGCAGGTCTCTCTGGGAAAGAAAAAGCAGCAAGGCGTCGTGTGCCATTTAAATGCTGCTATAAGAAGGGCGTACTTTAGCAGCATCTCTCTTGACACTTCTATCTGTGTAATCTCTAGCTGCTTGGACACAGCGGCACTGAAAATAATTGCACTGCAAATACCAAGTTACACAGGGAAAAAGGGTAGGTCAGCAAATGCCTTCTGTCCTGGCACATCTCTCAGTCAGAACTCCAGCTGAAAAATTTTGCTGTAATGATGGACTTTGCCACTTGGAGAGAATTTATATAGTTGGGAAGAAGCATTCAAAGCCCTAGTGCATTTCGTCCATTTTACGGACTGCAAAGGCACTCTAAAGGCCAGCACTAGCTTTTTGTTGGACTTTTTCTTTTTGAGTAGCTGCTGGACGTTTTGAAGCGGTTTGGGATCTGCTAGAGTGCAAGGTAATACATAGAGTTTGAGGAAAGTGATATACACATTTTATATCTCCAGGGAGGTGGATGCAGTTCAGTGTGTGCGAGTTACATGTTGAGCAGCTGATCACACAGAAAAGAAGAGGCTGCGCTGCAATTGCCTTTTCATTTGCAGCTTATAAACTGCACAGCCCACAATGAAACAATTCCATATCCTTCTGTGCTACATACAGGATCACATTCTCTCAGTCTCTAAGAGCCAGGACCCCCAGCGGAGCTCTTTCCTGCGCTGCTCCTACACCAATGAGGCCGGAGCCGCAAACAGCTTGGCTTTTTCCCTGGCACCGTCTGCCAGCGCTCATCAAAATAACCACACGATGGCGCTGTCGACTAACAAAAGAAGGAAACGCACCGAGGCCAGCTCCAAAGGACAGAGCCCAGTTGGAAACGTCCCTGCTCTCAAATTAACTGTGCCAGGAAAAAAAGACTTTGCTGATCTTCCCCCTCCAAGTGTGCAAACACTTTTGCACCACACTCAAAGGGCAACACGAAATCCTCTGCCCTAACAAACATTTTCACTCTCGCAGAGTCCGGTAACAAACTCAAAGACATCCGCTCAACAAATGTGCCAGCGGAGAGAGAAAGTTCTTTGCTGCCTACAATTTCAACTTCACCCATCAAACAATGAACACACACCCTGCTATTGGCACTTTTCTTTTCAGCTCTACGCTCCTAAGCTTTCAGTCTCAGAGTCAAGATCCAAGCAGCACGGCAACAGGGACTACTCACACACTAAAGCTACAAGGACAAAAAGCTCAACAACTTGGTGTCTAGATTCCCACTGTCAGTTCAACAGCTCTAACCCACAGGGAAACCTCTTGGGAAAAACCTTTAAATTCACTGAGACCACCCAAAGTGCCCATCCAAACTTAATTTCTTTGCCAAAGAGAAGAACAAGAAGCTCATTTCAAGAGAAAGGGCATCCCCTCCTCCAAAATCCAAAACATCCAGTGACTGATCCCATACAATGGTGTCAGAACACTCTTACTAGAGGCAGACAGCCTTCCAAAGATGGATACTGACTCAATGACTGTACAAATTGAGGGAGTGCTTCCAAATATGCCGGCACAAGAAGCTGCTGTCGTCCTTGAGCTGCGCGACACAGCTTCTTATCTGCACCTCCAACTCTGGGGCTACGTGCTTTCCTTCCCATGAGAAAGCATTGCCATTCTCCTTCAGGAACTTACCAAGCCAAACTGTATGCCATGTCCTGTAGTATGTCCAACAATGGCTCCTGCACAGAAGGGTCTACGACATAAATACCTTGCTGGACTATACCTCCTCATGGTACCTTTAACGCCTGCCCTATTACATTGTCACTATATCTTTTACTTGCCAAGGAAAGGCACTCAGAGTCACTTGGCCTTGCCTTGCCTTTGATGCTGTGGCTAGTCTACTCTTGTTTTGCTTGCTTGCTTATGTGTGCCTTGCCTGGCAAGACCTAGAAAGACCTTCCTTGCTTTGCTTTGCCTTGCCTACCGCTCTTTGCAATGCAAACCAAGTGTAGGCGCAATTGTAGGCAAGTCAAGGGAGAAGCTGACAAGGCTGGAGCCATGAGGGGCAAGCAAATGGAGTGGTAGGTGAGAGAAGGCCCAGAACTTCTAGGCAAGGATGGGCATAGGAAGGCCAGGCAGAAACAGGAGGGGCTAGGAAAGGCTAGGTTTCCCCGGAGGAAAGCAGTAGGCAGGTCAAGTGTGGGCGTAGGCACTGGAGGGAGTGCAAGGCTAGGGAGGCAAGGCAGGGCAAGGCAAGGAAACTTTTGGGTCACCAAGGCAAGACAAATGAGAGGTACATTCAAAGACTGCTGGTACACAAAAGGGGCTAGGACAGACTTCTCTGGCTGGCCTTGATCTCACATGGGCCATCTCTAATCTGCACCTAAAACACTTGGATTACCTGCTTTCCTTGGTATACAAAAGAACTGTCATTCTGGTCCTGAAGCGCAAAGGTGAAATGTGAATTTTATGTCCAAAATTCAAGACATGTAAGGATAGGTGCCAGAAGCAAGCTGCCAGGACAGATGGGTGTGCTTGCACGTGACCTCTTTTGGGCTTCCTCTCACATGCTCCTGAAACGCTGGAGGTACGTGAAAGCCTTGAGAGTCCTAGGAGAAGCAGGCAGGGCAAGGCAAGATGAAGAAATTCCGTAAAAAGAGGGGTATTGAATTCCAGGTGGGGGACGAGTGAGCAAGGGAATGCATGGCAAGGGAGAAGAGAGGTTCAAAGGGAACGCCAAGAAAAGTGGTGGCTTTGCCAGGCAAGACAAAGGAGAGGCAAGCAAGGCAATGAGAGTCCTAGAAGGAGAAGGAAATGAAAGATTGGAGCTGGACAAAGGGGAAGGGAAACCGGACAAAGTGGCAAGGGGGATGGGTGGTGCAAGGCACTGGACTGGTAGGAAGGGCAAGGGAAAGACATGGATGGGTCAGGAAGGAAGAGGAAAACAATGGCCAGGAATGACAAAGAAATGCAAGGTTGGATAGGAAAGGAAAGGCAAGGCAATGTAGGGAAGGGGTAGGCCAGACAATGGGTGTCTTAAGAGGAAAAGTATGCATAGCAAGGCCAAGAGAAAAGCGGTAAAGAAGTTAGCGTGGGGGATAGGTGAGTGTAGCTGAGAAAGAAAGAAAGAAAATGCCTCATTCCAGTATGTATGTATGTGTGTGTGAAGTTTGCAGGATGTAAAGCAGAGACTTGATGGTGGAGTGAAAGGATGCTTTTGAATACACGTGGCAAGGTCCAAGCAAACTATTTGTCTTGGCACATCTGTGTCCCATAAACTTCTTAGTTTAGATTCAGACTGTAAGCGGGACAGAGAACACCCCTAAAATTACAGCTGAGCAAGAAAGCAGGTCGCATCAGCATGTTTTAAAGGAAGCAGTTTTTTTGTGTGAGAAGAAAATGGACATATGAGACTCCAGCAGTATCGACGTTCAGCTTAGAAGCAAAGTGCAATGATTCCGTACAAACTTTGAAAATGAAACGCGGCCATAAAAAGGCAATGGGACATGTCAGCGAAAGCTTTGTGGCCAAGCAGGGTGAGATGTTTGAAGCAGAACCACAGTTTGGTTTCACTAAGGATCCATCATGGTGGATTGCAAACATGTGCCAAGACAACACATATTCTGCAGCTGTTGCAGCTCTCCGCAGGAACACTAGCGCTTTCCCTTAGACTCTAAAATGCAGAGAAATGGCCTGCGCAGCGCAGAAGCTATTTGTGCTGCTTGTACACCTCTTCCAACCCCTCAGTGGAAACTATTGCGCCTGCCTTTAGACTCTGAGATCCAGAGAACACAATGGTAGAGGCAGTGGAGAATGGAAGGAGAGAGTGAAGTTTGATGAGTGAGTTTGATGTGACTTATGTGGAGCACGCAGAAAATGTAGCCCCGTACTGGTTTTTACACCTGGAGCCTATTTCTGTAAGACATTTCAGGTGGACATTTTTGATCAAGAAGCCAGAGTGAAAAAATTGACAGCAGGTCTCTCTGGGAAAGAAAAAGCAGCAAGGCGACGTGTGCCATTTAAATGCTGCTATAAGAAGGGCGTACTTTAGCAGCATCTCTCTTGACACTTCTATCTGTGTAATCTCTAGCTGCTTGGACACAGCGGCACTGAAAATAATTGTACTGCAAATACCAAGTTACACAGGGAAAAAGGGTAGGTCAGCAAATGCCTTCTGTCTTGGCACATCTTTCAGTCAGAACTCCAGCTGAAAAATTTTGCTGTAATGATGGACTTTGCCACTTGGAGAGAATTTATATAGTTGGGAA
Source organism: Poecile atricapillus (assembly GCF_030490865.1). NCBI lineage: Eukaryota > Metazoa > Chordata > Aves > Passeriformes > Paridae > Poecile > Poecile atricapillus. The sequence continues at coordinate 79,175,547 of NC_081288.1, read as the reverse complement.
GAAACATTCAAAGCCGTAGTGCATTTCGTCTATTTTACGGACTGCAAAGGCACTATAAAGGCCAGCACTAGCTTTTTGTTGGACTTTTTCTTTTTGAGTAGCTGCTGGACGTTTTGAAGCGGTTTGGGATCTGCTAGAGTGCAAGGTAATACATAGAGTTTGAGGAAAGTGATATACACATTTTATATCTCCAGGGAGGTGGATGCAGTTCAGTGTGTGCGAGTTACATGTTGAGCAGCTGATCACACAGAAAAGAAGAGGCTGCGCTGCAATTGCCTTTTCATTTGCAGCTTATAAACTGCACAGCCCACAATGAAACAATTCCACTTCCTTCTGTGCTACATACAGGATCACATTCTCTCAGTCTCTAAGAGCCAGGACCCCCAGCGGAGCTCTTCCCTGCGCTGCTCCTACACCAATGAGGCCGGAGCCGCAAACAGCTTGGCTTTTTCCCTGGCACCGTCTGCCAGCGCTCATCAAAATAACCACACGATGGCGCTGTCGACTAACAAAAGAAGGAAACGCACCGAGGCCAGCTCCAAAGGACAGAGCCGAGTTGGAAACGTCCCTGCTCTCAAATTAACTGTGCCAGGAAAAAAAGACTTTGCTGATCTTCCCCCTCCAAGTGTGCAAACACTTTTGCACCACACTCAAAGGGCAACACGAAATCCTCTGCCCTAACAAACATTTTCACTCTCGCAGAGTCCGGTAACAAACTCAAAGACATCCGCTCAACAAATGTGCCAGCGGAGAGAGAAAGTTCTTTGCTGCCTACAATTTCAGCTTCACCCATCAAACAATAAACACACACCCTGCTATTGGCACTTTTCTTTTCAGCTCTACGCTCCTAAGCTTTCAGTCTCAGAGTCAAGATCCAAGCAGCATGGCAACAGGGACTACTCACACACTAAAGCTACAAGGACAAAAAGCTCAACAACTTGCTGTCTAGATTCCCACTGTCAGTTCAACAGCTCTAACCCACAGGGAAACCTCTTGGGAAAAACCTTTAAATTCACTGAGACCACCCAAAGTGCCCATCCAAACTTAATTTCTTTGCCAAAGAGAAGAACAAGAAGCTCATTTCAAGAGAAAGGGCATCCCCTCCTCCAAAATCCAAAACATCCAGTGACTGATCCCATACAATGGTGTCAGAACACTCTTACTAGAGGCAGACAGCCTTCCAAAGATGGATACTGACTCAATGACTGTACAAATTGAGGGAGTGCTTCCAAATATGCCGGCACAAGAAGCTGCTGTCGTCCTTGAGCTGCGCGACACAGCTTCTTATCTGCACCTCCAACTCTGGGGCTATGTGCTTTCCTTCCCATGAGAAAGCATTGCCATTCTCCTTCAGGAACTTACCAAGCCAAACTGTATGCCATGTCCTGTAGTATGTCCAACAATGGCTCCTGCACAGAAGGGTCTACGACATAAATACCTTGCTGGACTATACCTCCTCATGGTACCTTTAACGCCTGCCCTATTACATTGTCACTATATCTTTTACTTGCCAAGGAAAGGCACTCAGAGTCACTTGGCCTTGCCTTGCCTTTGATGCTGTGGCTAGTCTACTCTTGTTTTGCTTGCTTGCTTATGTGTGCCTTGCCTGGCAAGACCTAGAAAGACCTTCCTTGCTTTGCTTTGCCTTGCCTACCGCTCTTTGCAATGCAAACCAAGTGTAGGCGCAATTGTAGGCAAGTCAAGGGAGAAGCTGACAAGGCTGGAGCCATGAGGGGCAAGCAAATGGAGTGGTAGGTGAGAGAAGGCCCAGAACTTCTAGGCAAGGATGGGCATAGGAAGGCCAGGCAGAAACAGGAGGGGCTAGGCAAGGCTAGGTTTCCCTGGAGGAAAGCAGTAGGCAGATCAAGTGTGGGCGTAGGCACTGGAAGGAGTGCAAGGCTAGGGAGGCAAGGCAGGGCAAGGCAAGGAAACTTTTGGGTCACCAAGGCAAGACAAATGAGAGGTACATTCAAAGACTGCTGGTACACAAAAGGGGCTAGGACAGACTTCTCTGGCTGGCCTTGATCTCACATGGGCCATCTCTAATCTGCACCTAAAACACTTGGATTACGTGCTTTCCTTGGTATACAAAAGAACTGTCATTCTGGTCCTGAAGCGCAAAGGTGAAATGTGAATTTTATGTCCAAAATTCAAGACATGTAAGGATAGGTGCCAGAAGCAAGCTGCCAGGACAGATGGGTGTGCTTGCACGTGACCTCTTTTGGGCTTCCTCTCACATGCTCCTGAAACGCTGGAGGTACGTGAAAGCCTTGAGAGTCCTAGGAGAAGCAGGCAGGGCAAGGCAAGATGAAGAAATTCCGCAAAAAGAGGGGTATTGAATTCCAGGTGGGGGACGAGTGAGCAAGGGAATGCAAGGCAAGGGAGAGGAGAGGTTCAAAGGTAACGCCAAGAAAAGTGGTGGCTTTGCCAGGCAAGACAAAGGAGAGGCAAGCAAGGCAATGAGAGTCCTAGAAGGAGAAGGAAATGAAAGATTGGAGCTGGACAAAGGGGAAGGGAAACTGGACAAAGTGGCAAGGGGGATGGGTGGTGCAAGGCACTGGACTGGTAGGAAGGGCAAGGGAAAGACATGGATGGGTCAGGGAGGAAGAGGAAAACAATGGCCAGGAATGACAAAGAAATGCAAGGTTGGATAGGAAAGGAAAGGCAAGGCAATGTAGGGAAGGGGTAGGCCAGACAATGGGTGTCTTAAGAGGAAAAGTATGCATAGCAAGGCCAAGAGAAAAGCGGTAAAGAAGTTAGCGTGGGGGATAGGTGAGTGTAGCTGAGAAAGAAAGAAAGAAAGAAAGTGCCTCATTCCAGTATGTATGTATGTATGTGTGTGTGAAGTTTGCAGGATGTAAAGCAGAGACTTGATGGTGGAGTGAAAGGATGCTTTTGAATACACTTGGCAAGGTCCAAGCAAACTATTTGTCTTGGCACATCTGTGTCCCATAAACTTCTTAGTTTAGATTCAGACTGTAAGCGGGACAGAGAACACCCCTAAAATTACAGCTGAGCAAGAAAGCAGGTCGCATCAGCATGTTTTAAAGGAAGCAGTTTTTTTGTGTGAGAAGAAAATGGACATATGAGACTCCAGCAGTATCGACGTTCAGCTTAGAAGCAAAGTGCAATGATTCCGTACAAACTCTGAAAATGAAACGCAGCAATAAAAAGGCAATGGGACATGTCAGCAAAAGCTTTGTGGCCAAGCAGGGTGAGATATTTGAAGCAGAACCACAGTTTGGTTTCACTAAGGATCCATCATGGTGGATTGCAAACATGTGCCAAGACAACACATATTCTGCAGCTGTTGCAGCTCTCCGCAGGAACACTAGCGCTTTCCCTTAGACTCTAAAATGCAGAGAAATGGCCTGCGCAGCGCAGAAGCTATTTGTGCTGCTTGTACACCTCTTCCAACCCCTCAGTGGAAACTATTACGCCAGCCTTTAGACTCTGAGATCCAGAGAATACAATGGTAGAGGCAGTGGAGAATGGAAGGAGAGAGCGAAGTTTGATGAGTGAGTTTGATGTGACTTATGTGGAGCACGCAGAAAATGTAGCCCCGTACTGGTTTTTACACCTGGAGCCTATTTCTGTAAGACATTTCTGGTGGACATCTTTGATCAAGAAGCCAGAGTGAAAAAATTGACAGCAGGTCTCTCTGGGAAAGAAAAAGCAGCAAGGCGTCGTGTGCCATTTAAATGCTGCTATAAGAAGGGCGTACTTTAGCAGCATCTCTCTTGACACTTCTATCTGTGTAATCTCTAGCTGCTTGGACACAGCGACACTGAAAATAATTGTACTGCAAATACCACGTTACACAGGGAAAAAGGGTAGGTCAGCAAATGCCTTCTGTCCTGGCACATCTCTCAGTCAGAACTCCAGCTGAAAAATTTTGCTGTAATGATGGACTTTGCCACTTGGAGAGAATTTATATAGTTGCGAAGAAGCATTCAAAGCCCTAGTGCATTTCGTCCATTTTACGGACTGCAAAGGCACTCTAAAGGTCAGCACTAGCTTTTTGTTGGACTTTTTCTTTTTGAGTAGCTGCTGGACGTTTTGAAGCGGTTTGGGATCTGCTAGAGTGCAAGGTAATACATAGAGTTTGAGGAAAGTGATATACACATTTTATATCTCCAGGGAGGTGGATGCAGTTCAGTGTGTGCGAGTTACATGTTGAGCAGCTGATCACACAGAAAAGAAGAGGCTGCGCTGCAATTGCCTTTTCATTTGCAGCTTATAAACTGCACAGCCCACAATGAAACAATTCCACTTCCTTCTGTGCTACATACAGGATCACATTCTCTCAGTCTCTAAGAGCCAGGACCCCCAGCGGAGCTCTTCCCTGCGCTGCTCCTACACCAATGAGGCCGGAGCCGCAAACAGCTTGGCTTTTTCCCTGGCACCGTCTGCCAGCGCTCATCAAAATAACCACACGATGGCGCTGTCGACTAACAAAAGAAGGAAACGCACCGAGGCCAGCTCCAAAGGACAGAGCCGAGTTGGAAACGTCCCTGCTCTCAAATTAACTGTGCCAGGAAAAAAAGACTTTGCTGATCTTCCCCCTCCAAGTGTGCAAACACTTTTGCACCACACTCAAAGGGCAACACGAAATCCTCTGCCCTAACAAACATTTTCACTCTCGCAGAGTCCGGTAACAAACTCAAAGACATCCGCTCAACAAATGTGCCAGCGGAGAGAGAAAGTTCTTTGCTGCCTACAATTTCAGCTTCACCCATCAAACAATAAACACACACCCTGCTATTGGCACTTTTCTTTTCAGCTCTACGCTCCTAAGCTTTCAGTCTCAGAGTCAAGATCCAAGCAGCACGGCAACAGGGACTACTCACACACTAAAGCTACAAGGACAAAAAGCTCAACAACTTGGTGTCTAGATTCCCACTGTCAGTTCAACAGCTCTAACCCACAGGGAAACCTCTTGGGAAAAACCTTTAAATTCACTGAGACCACCCAAAGTGCCCATCCAAACTTAATTTCTTTGCCAAAGAGAAGAACAAGAAGCTCATTTCAAGAGAAAGGGCATCCCCTCCTCCAAAATCCAAAACATCCAGTGACTGATCCCATACAATGGTGTCAGAACACTCTTACTAGAGGCAGACAGCCTTCCAAAGATGGATACTGACTCAATGACTGTACAAATTGAGGGAGTGCTTCCAAATATGCCGGCACAAGAAGCTGCTGTCGTCCTTGAGCTGCGCGACACAGCTTCTTATCTGCACCTCCAACTCTGGGGCTACGTGCTTTCCTTCCCATGAGAAAGCATTGCCATTCTCCTTCAGGAACTTACCAAGCCAAGCTGTATGCCATGTCCTGTACTATGTCCAACAATGGCTCCTGCACAGAAGGGTCTACGACATAAATATCTTGCTGGACTATACCTCCTCATGGTACCTTTAACGCCTGCCCTATTACATTGTCACTATATCTTTTACTTGCCAAGGAAAGGCACTCAGAGTCACTTGGCCTTGCCTTGCCTTTGATGCTGTGGCTAGTCTACTCTTGTTTTGCTTGCTTGCTTATGTGTGCCTTGCCTGGCAAGACCTAGAAAGACCTTCCTTGCTTTGCTTTGCCTTGCCTACCGCTCTTTGCAATGCAAACCAAGTGTAGGCGCAATTGTAGGCAAGTCAAGGGAGAAGCTGACAAGGCTGGAGCCATGAGGGGCAAGCAAATGGAGTGGTAGGTGAGAGAAGGCCCAGAACTTCTAGGCAAGGATGGGCATAGGAAGGCCAGGCAGAAACAGGAAGGCCTAGGCAAGGCTAGGTTTCCCCGGAGGAAAGCAGTAGGCAGATCAAGTGTGGGCGTAGGCACTGGAGGGAGTGCAAGGCTAGGGAGGCAAGGCAGGGCAAGGCAAGGAAACTTTTGGGTCACCAAGGCAAGACAAATGAGAGGTACATTCAAAGACTGCTGGTACACAAAAGGGGCTAGGACAGACTTCTCTGGCTGGCCTTGATCTCACATGGGCCATCTCTAATCTGCACCTAAAACACTTGGATTACCTGCTTTCCTTGGTATACAAAAGAACTGTCATTCTGGTCCTGAAGCGCAAAGGTGAAATGTGAATTTTATGTCCAAAATTCAAGACATGTAAGGATAGGTGCCAGAAGCAAGCTGCCAGGACAGATGGGTGTGCTTGCACGTGACCTCTTTTGGGCTTCCTCTCACATGCTCCTGAAACGCTGGAGGTACGTGAAAGCCTTGAGAGTCCTAGGAGAAGCAGGCAGGGCAAGGCAAGATGAAGAAATTCCGCAAAAAGAGGGGTATTGAATTCCAGGTGGGGGACGAGTGAGCAAGGGAATGCAAGGCAAGGGAGAGGAGAGGTTCAAAGGTAACGCCAAGAAAAGTGGTGGCTTTGCCAGGCAAGACAAAGGAGAGGCAAGCAAGGCAATGAGAGTCCTAGAAGGAGAAGGAAATGAAAGATTGGAGCTGGACAAAGGGGAAGGGAAACTGGACAAAGTGGCAAGGGGGATGGGTGGTGCAAGGCACTGGACTGGTAGGAAGGGCAAGGGAAAGACATGGATGGGTCAGGGAGGAAGAGGAAAACAATGGCCAGGAATGACAAAGAAATGCAAGGTTGGATAGGAAAGGAAAGGCAAGGCAATGTAGGGAAGGGGTAGGCCAGACAATGGGTGTCTTAAGAGGAAAAGTATGCATAGCAAGGCCAAGAGAAAAGCGGTAAAGAAGTTAGCGTGGGGAATAGGTGAGTGTAGCTGAGAAAGAAAGAAAGAAAGAAAGTGCCTCATTCCAGTATGTATGTATGTATGTGTGTGTGAAGTTTGCAGGATGTAAAGCAGAGACTTGATGGTGGAGTGAAAGGATGCTTTTGAATACACGTGGCAAGGTCCAAGCAAACTATTTGTCTTGGCACATCTGTGTCCCATAAACTTCTTAGTTTAGATTCAGACTGTAAGCGGGACAGAGAACACCCCTAAAATTACAGCTGAGCAAGAAAGCAGGTCGCATCAGCATGTTTTAAAGGAAGCAGTTTTTTTGTGTGAGAAGAAAATGGACATATGAGACTCCAGCAGTATCGACGTTCAGCTTAGAAGCAAAGTGCAATGATTCCGTACAAACTCTGAAAATGAAACGCAGCAATAAAAAGGCAATGGGACATGTCAGCGAAAGCTTTGTGGCCAAGCAGGGTGAGATGTTTGAAGCAGAACCACAGTTTGGTTTCACTAAGGATCCATCATGGTGGATTGCAAACATGTGCCAAGACAACACATATTCTGCAGCTGTTGCAGCTCTCCGCAGGAACACTAGCGCTTTCCCTTAGACTCTAAAATGCAGAGAAATGGCCTGCGCAGCGCAGAAGCTATTTGTGCTGCTTGTACACCTCTTCCAACCCCTCAGTGGAAACTATTGCGCCTGCCTTTAGACTCTGAGATCCAGAGAACACAATGGTAGAGGCAGTGGAGAATGGAAGGAGAGAGCGGAGTTTGATGAGTGAGTTTGATGTGACTTATGTGGAGCACGCAGAAAATGTAGCCCCGTACTGGTTTTTACACCTGGAGCCTATTTCTGTAAGACACTTCAGGTGGACATTTTTGATCAAGAAGCCAGAGTGAAAAAATTGACAGCAGGTCTCTCTGGGAAAGAAAAAGCAGCAAGGCGTCGTGTGCCATTTAAATGCTGCTATAAGAAGGGCGTACTTTAGCAGCATCTCTCTTGACACTTCTATCTGTGTAATCTCTAGCTGCTTGGACACAGCGACACTGAAAATAATTGTACTGCAAATACCAAGTTACACAGGGAAAAAGGGTAGGTCAGCAAATGCCTTCTGTCCTGGCACATCTCTCAGTCAGAACTCCAGCTGAAAAATTTTGCTGTAATGATGGACTTTGCCACTTGGAGAGAATTTATATAGTTGGGAAGAAGCATTCAAAGCCCTAGTGCATTTCGTCTATTTTACGGACTGCAAGGGCACTCTAAAGGCCAGCACTAGCTTTTTGTTGGACTTTTTCTTTTTGAGTAGCTGCTGGACGTTTTGAAGCGGTTTGGGATCTGCTAGAGTGCAAGGTAATACATAGAGCTTGAGGAAAGTGATATACACATTTTATATCTGCAGGGAGGTGGATGCAGTTCAGTGTGTGCGAGTTACATGTTGAGCAGCTGATCACACAGAAAAGAAGAGGCTGCGCTGTAATTGCCTTTTCATTTGCAGCTTATAAACTGCACAGCCCACAATGAAACAATTCCACTTCCTTCTGTGCTACATACAGGATCACATTCTCTCAGTCTCTAAGAGCCAGGACCCCCAGCGGAGCTCTTCCCTGCGCTGCTCCTACACCAATGAGGCCGGAGCCGCAAACAGCTTGGCTTTTTCCCTGGCACCGTCTGCCAGCGCTCATCAAAATAACCACACGATGGCGCTGTCGACTAACAAAAGAAGGAAACGCACCGAGGCCAGCTCCAAAGGACAGAGCCGAGTTGGAAACGTCCCTGCTCTCAAATTAACTGTGCCAGGAAAAAAAGACTTTGCTGATCTTCCCCCTCCAAGTGTGCAAACACTTTTGCACCACACTCAAAGGGCAACACGAAATCCTCTGCCCTAACAAACATTTTCACTCTCGCAGAGTCCGGTAACAAACTCAAAGACATCCGCTCAACAAATGTGCCAGCGGAGAGAGAAAGTTCTTTGCTGCCTGCAATTTCAGCTTCACCTATCAAACAATGAACACACTCCTTGCTATTGGCACTTTTCTTTTCAGCTCTACGCTCCTAAGCTTTCAGTCTCAGAGTCAAGATCCAAGCAGCATGGCAACAGGGACTACTCACACACTAAAGCTACAAGGACAAAAAGCTCAACAACTTGGTGTCTAGATTCCCACTGTCAGTTCAACAGCTCTAACCCACAGGGAAACCTCTTGGGAAAAACCTTTAAATTCACTGAGACCACCCAAAGTGCCCATCCAAACTTAATTTCTTTGCCAAAGAGAAGAACAAGAAGCTCATTTCAAGAGAAATGGCATCCCCTCCTCCAAAATCCAAAACATCCAGTGACTGATCCCATACAATGGTGTCAGAACACTCTTACTAGAGGCAGACAGCCTTCCAAAGATGGATACTGACTCAATGACTGTACAAATTGAGGGAGTGCTTCCAAATATGCCGGCACAAGAAGCTGCTGTCGTCCTTGGGCTGCGCGACACAGCTTCTTATCTGCACCTCCAACTCTGGGGCTACTTGCTTTCCTTCCCATGAGAAAGCATTGCCATTCTCCTTCAGGAACTTACCAAGCCAAGCTGTATGCCATGTCCTGTACTATGTCCAACAATGGCTCCTGCACAGAAGGGTCTACGACATAAATATCTTGCTGGACTATACCTCCTCATGGTACCTTTAACGCCTGCCCTATTACATTGTCACTATATCTTTTACTTGCCAAGGAAAGGCACTCAGAGTCACTTGGCCTTGCCTTGCCTTTGATGCTGTGGCTAGTCTACTCTTGTTTTGCTTGCTTGCTTATGTGTGCCTTGCCTGGCAAGACCTAGAAAGACCTTCCTTGCTTTGCTTTGCCTTGCCTACCGCTCTTTGCAATGCAAACCAAGTGTAGGCGCAATTGTAGGCAAGTCAAGGGAGAAGCTGACAAGGCTGGAGCCATGAGGGGCAAGCAAAGGGAGTGGTGGGTGAGAGAAGGCCCAGAACTTCTAGGCAAGGATGGGCACAGGAAGGCCAGGCAGAAACAGGAAGGCCTAGGCAAGGCTAGGTTTCCCTGGAGGAAAGCAGTAGGCAGGTCAAGTGTGGGCGTAGGCACTGGAGGGAGTGCAAGGCTAGGGAGGCAAGGCAGGGCAAGGCAAGGAAACTTTTGGGTCACCAAGGCAAGACAAATGAGAGGTACATTCAAAGACTGCTGGTACACAAAAGGGGCTAGGACAGACTTCTCTGGCTGGCCTTGATCTCACATGGGCCATCTCTAATCTGCACCTAAAGCACTTGGCTTGCCTGCTTTCCTTGGTATACAAAAGAACTGTCATTCTGGTCCTGAAGCGCAAAGGTGAAATGTGAATTTCATGTCCAAAATTCAAGACATGTAAGGATAGGTGCCAGAAGCAAGCTGCCAGGACAGATGGGTGTGCTTGCACGTGACCTCTTTTGGGCTTCCTCTCACATGCTCCTGAAACGCTGGAGGTACGTGAAAGCCTTGAGAGTCCTAGGAGAAGCAGGCAGGGCAAGGCAAGATGAAGAAATTCCGCAAAAAGAGGGGTATTGAATTCCAGGTGGGGGACGAGTGAGCAAGGGAATGCAAGGCAAGGGAAAGGAGAGGAGAGGTTCAAAGGTAACGCCAAGAAAAGTGGTGGCTTTGCCAGGCAAGACAAAGGAGAGGCAAGCAAGGCAATGAGAGTCCTAGAAGGAGAAGGAAATGAAAGATTGGAGCTGGACAAAGGGGAAGGGAAACTGGACAAAGTGGCAAGGGGGATGGGTGGTGCAAGGCACTGGACTGGTAGGAAGGGCAAGGGAAAGACATGGATGGGTCAGGAAGGAAGAGGAAAACAATGGCCAGGAATGACAAAGAAATGCAAGGTTGGATAGGAAAGGAAAGGCAAGGCAATGTAGGGAAGGGGTAGGCCAGACAATGGGTGTCTTAAGAGGAAAAGTATGCATAGCAAGGCCAAGAGAAAAGCGGTAAAGAAGTTAGCGTGGGGGATAGGTGAGTGTAGCTGAGAAAGAAAAAAGTGCCTCATTCCAGTTTTGATATATGTATGTGTGTGTGAAGTCTGCAGGATGTAAAGCAGAAGAAAGCAGTGACTTGATGGTAGAGTGAAAGGATGCTTTTGAATACACGTGGCAAGGTCCAAGCAAACTATTTGTCTTGGCACATCTGTGTCCCATAAACTTCTTAGTTTAGATTCAGACTGTAAGCGGGACAGAGAACACCCCTAAAATTACAGCTGAGCAAGAAAGCAGGTCGCATCAGCATGTTTTAAAGGAAGCAGTTTTTTTGTGTGAGAAGAAAATGGACATATGAGACTCCAGCAGTATCGACGTTCAGCTTAGAAGCAAAGTGCAATGATTCCGTACAAACTCTGAAAATGAAACGCAGCAATAAAAAGGCAATGGGACATGTCAGCGAAAGCTTTGTGGCCAAGCAGGGTGAGATGTTTGAAGCAGAACCACAGTTTGGTTTCACTAAGGATCCATCATGGTGGATTGCAAACATGTGCCAAGACAACACATATTCTGCAGCTGTTGCAGCTCTCCGCAGGAACACTAGCGCTTTCCCTTAGACTCTAAAATGCAGAGAAATGGCCTGCGCAGCGCAGAAGCTATTTGTGCTGCTTGTACACCTCTTCCAACCCCTCAGTGGAAACTATTACGCCAGCCTTTAGACTCTGAGATCCAGAGAATACAATGGTAGAGGCAGTGGAGAATGGAAGGAGAGAGTGAAGTTTGATGAGTGAGTTTGATGTGACTTATGTGGAGCACGCAGAAAATGTAGCCCCGTACTGGTTTTTACACCTGGAGCCTATTTCTGTAAGACATTTCAGGTGGACATTTTTGATCAAGAAGCCAGAGTGAAAAAATTGACAGCAGGTCTCTCTAGGAAAGAAAAAGCAGCAAGGCATCGTGTGCCATTTAAATGCTGCTATAAGAAGGGCGTACTTTAGCAGCATCTCTCTTGACACTTCTATCTGTGTAATCTCTAGCTGCTTGGACACAGCGACACTGAAAATAATTGTACTGCAAATACCAAGTTACACAGGGAAAAAGGGTAGGTCAGCAAATGCCTTCTGTCCTGGCACATCTCTCAGTCAGAACTCCAGCTGAAAAATTTTGCTGTAATGATGGACTTTGCCACTTGGAGAGAATTTATATAGTTGCGAAGAAGCATTCAAAGCCCTAGTGCATTTCGTCTATTTTACGGACTGCAAAGGCACTATAAAGGCCAGCACTAGCTTTTTGTTGGACTTTTTCTTTTTGAGTAGCTGCTGGACGTTTTGAAGCGGTTTGGGATCTGCTAGAGTGCAAGGTAATACATAGAGTTTGAGGAAAGTGATATACACATTTTATATCTCCAGGGAGGTGGATGCAGTTCAGTGTGTGCGAGTTACATGTTGAGCAGCTGATCACACAGAAAAGAAGAGGCTGCGCTGCAATTGCCTTTTCATTTGCAGCTTATAAACTGCACAGCCCACAATGAAACAATTCCACTTCCTTCTGTGCTACATACAGGATCACATTCTCTCAGTCTCTAAGAGCCAGGACCCCCAGCGGAGCTCTTCCCTGCGCTGCTCCTACACCAATGAGGCCGGAGCCGCAAACAGCTTGGCTTTTTCCCTGGCACCGTCTGCCAGCGCTCATCAAAATAACCACACGATGGCGCTGTCGACTAACAAAAGAAGGAAACGCACCGAGGCCAGCTCCAAAGGACAGAGCCCAGTTGGAAACGTCCCTGCTCTCAAATTAACTGTGCCAGGAAAAAAAGACTTTGCTGATCTTCCCCCTCCAAGTGTGCAAACACTTTTGCACCACACTCAAAGGGCAACACGAAATCCTCTGCCCTAACAAACATTTTCACTCTCGCAGAGTCCGGTAACAAACTCAAAGACATCCGCTCAACAAATGTGCCAGCGGAGAGAGAAAGTTCATTGCTGCCTACAATTTCAACTTCACCCATCAAACAATGAACACACACCCTGCTATTGGCACTTTTCTTTTCAGCTCTACGCTCCTAAGCTTTCAGTCTCAGAGTCAAGATCCAAGCAGCATGGCAACAGGGACTACTCACACACTAAAGCTACAAGGACAAAAAGCTCAACAACTTGCTGTCTAGATTCCCACTGTCAGTTCAACAGCTCTAACCCACAGGGAAACCTCTTGGGAAAAACCTTTAAATTCACTGAGACCACCCAAAGTGCCCATCCAAACTTAATTTCTTTGCCAAAGAGAAGAACAAGAAGCTCATTTCAAGAGAAAGGGCATCCCCTCCTCCAAAATCCAAAACATCCAGTGACTGATCCCATACAATGGTGTCAGAACACTCTTACTAGAGGCAGACAGCCTTCCAAAGATGGATACTGACTCAATGACTGTACAAATTGAGGGAGTGCTTCCAAATATGCCGGCACAAGAAGCTGCTGTCGTCCTTGGGCTGCGCGACACAGCTTCTTATCTGCACCTCCAACTCTGGGGCTACGTGCTTTCCTTCCCATGAGAAAGCATTGCCATTCTCCTTCAGGAACTTACCAAGCCAAGCTGTATGCCATGTCCTGTACTATGTCCAACAATGGCTCCTGCACAGAAGGGTCTACGACATAAATATCTTGCTGGACTATACCTCCTCATGGTACCTTTAACGCCTGCCCCATTACATTGTCACTATATCTTTTACTTGCCAAGGAAAGGCACTCAGAGTCACTTGGCCTTGCCTTGCCTTTGATGCTGTGGCTAGTCTACTCTTGTTTTGCTTGCTTGCTTATGTGTGCCTTGCCTGGCAAGACCTAGAAAAACCTTCCTTGCTTTGCTTTGCCTTGCCTACCGCTCTTTGCGATGCAAACCAAGTGTAGGCGCAATTGTAGGCAAGTCAAGGGAGAAGCTGACAAGGCTGGAGCCATGAGGGGCAAGCAAATGGAGTGGTGGGTGAGAGAAGGCCCAGAACTTCTAGGCAAGGATGGGCATAGGAAGGGCAGGCAGAAACAGGAAGGCCTAGGCAAGGCTAGGTTTCCCTGGAGGAAAGCAGTCAAGTGTGGGCAGGTCAAGTGTGGGCGTAGGCACTGGAGGGAGTGCAAGGCTAGGGAGGCAAGGCAGGGCAAGGCAAGGAAACTTTTGGGTCACCAAGGCAAGACAAATGAGAGGTACATTCAAAGACTGCTGGTACACAAAAGGGGCTAGGACAGACTTCTCTGGCTGGCCTTGATCTCACATGGGCCATCTCTAATCTGCACCTAAAGCACTTGGCTTGCCTGCTTTCCTTGGTATACAAAAGAACTGTCATTCTGGTCCTGAAGCGCAAAGGTGAAATGTGAATTTCATGTCCAAAATTCAAGACATGTAAGGATAGGTGCCAGAAGCAAGCTGCCAGGACAGATGGGTGTGCTTGCACGTGACCTCTTTTGGGCTTCCTCTCACATGCTCCTGAAACGCTGGAGGTACGTGAAAGCCTTGAGAGTCCTAGGAGAAGCAGGCAGGGCAAGGCAAGATGAAGAAATGCAGCAAAAAGAGGGGTATTGAATTCCAGGTGGGGGACGAGTGAGCAAGGGAATGCAAGGCAAGGGAGAGGAGAGGAGAGGTTCAAAGGTAACGCCAAGAAAAGTGGTGGCTTTGCCAGGCAAGACAAAGGAGAGGCAAGCAAGGCAATGAGAGTCCTAGAAGGAGAAGGAAATGAAAGATTGGAGCTGGACAAAGGGGAAGGGAAACTGGACAAAGTGGCAAGGGGGATGGGTGGTGCAAGGCACTGGACTGGTAGGAAGGGCAAGGGAAAGACATGGATGGGTCAGGGAGGAAGAGGAAAACAATGGCCAGGAATGACAAAGAAATGCAAGGTTGGATAGGAAAGGAAAGGCAAGGCAATGTAGGGAAGGGGTAGGCCAGACAATGGGTGTCTTAAGAGGAAAAGTATGCATAGCAAGGCCAAGAGAAAAGCGGTAAAGAAGTTAGCGTGGGGGATAGGTGAGTGTAGCTGAGAAAGAAAAAAGTGCCTCATTCCAGTTTTGATATATGTATGTGTGTGTGAAGTCTGCAGGATGTAAAGCAGAAGAAAGCAGTGACTTGATGGTGGAGTGAAAGGATGCTTTTGAATACACGTGGCAAGGTCCAAGCAAACTATTTGTCTTGGCACATCTGTGTCCCATAAACTTCTTAGTTTAGATTCAGACTGTAAGCGGGACAGAGAACACCCCTAAAATTACAGCTGAGCAAGAAAGCAGGTCGCATCAGCATGTTTTAAAGGAAGCAGTTTTTTTGTGTGAGAAGAAAATGGACATATGAGACTCCAGCAGTATCGACGTTCAGCTTAGAAGCAAAGTGCAATGATTCCGTACAAACTCTGAAAATGAAACGCAGCAATAAAAAGGCAATGGGACATGTCAGCGAAAGCTTTGTGGCCAAGCAGGGTGAGATGTTTGAAGCAGAACCACAGTTTGGTTTCACTAAGGATCCATCATGGTGGATTGCAAACATGTGCCAAGACAACACATATTCTGCAGCTGTTGCAGCTCTCCGCAGGAACACTAGCGCTTTCCCTTAGACTCTAAAATGCAGAGAAATGGCCTGCGCAGCGCAGAAGCTATTTGTGCTGCTTGTACACCTCTTCCAACCCCTCAGTGGAAACTATTGCGCCTGCCTTTAGACTCTGAGATCCAGAGAACACAATGGTAGAGGCAGTGGAGAATGGAAGGAGAGAGTGAAGTTTGATGAGTGAGTTTGATGTGACTTATGTGGAGCACGCAGAAAATGTAGCCCCGTACTGGTTTTTACACCTGGAGCCTATTTCTGTAAGACATTTCAGGTGGACATTTTTGATCAAGAAGCCAGAGTGAAAAAATTGACAGCAGGTCTCTCTAGGAAAGAAAAAGCAGCAAGGCATCGTGTGCCATTTAAATGCTGCTATAAGAAGGGCGTACTTTAGCAGCATCTCTCTTGACACTTCTATCTGTGTAATCTCTAGCTGCTTGGACACAGCGACACTGAAAATAATTGTACTGCAAATACCAAGTTACACAGGGAAAAAGGGTAGGTCAGGAAATGCCTTCTGTCCTGGCACATCTCTCAGTCAGAACTCCAGCTGAAAAATTTTGCTGTAATGATGGACTTTGCCACTTGGAGAGAATTTATATAGTTGCGAAGAAGCATTCAAAGCCCTAGTGCATTTCGTCTATTTTACGGACTGCAAAGGCACTATAAAGGCCAGCACTAGCTTTTTGTTGGACTTTTTCTTTTTGAGTAGCTGCTGGACGTTTTGAAGCGGTTTGGGATCTGCTAGAGTGCAAGGTAATACATAGAGTTTGAGGAAAGTGATATACACATTTTATATCTCCAGGGAGGTGGATGCAGTTCAGTGTGTGCGAGTTACATGTTGAGCAGCTGATCACACAGAAAAGAAGAGGCTGCGCTGCAATTGCCTTTTCATTTGCAGCTTATAAACTGCACAGCCCACAATGAAACAATTCCACTTCCTTCTGTGCTACATACAGGATCACATTCTCTCAGTCTCTAAGAGCCAGGACCCCCAGCGGAGCTCTTCCCTGCGCTGCTCCTACACCAATGAGGCCGGAGCCGCAAACAGCTTGGCTTTTTCCCTGGCACCGTCTGCCAGCGCTCATCAAAATAACCACACGATGGCGCTGTCGACTAACAAAAGAAGGAAACGCACCGAGGCCAGCTCCAAAGGACAGAGCCGAGTTGGAAACGTCCCTGCTCTCAAATTAACTGTGCCAGGAAAAAAAGACTTTGCTGATCTTCCCCCTCCAAGTGTGCAAACACTTTTGCACCACACTCAAAGGGCAACACGAAATCCTCTGCCCTAACAAACATTTTCACTCTCGCAGAGTCCGGTAACAAACTCAAAGACA
Source organism: Poecile atricapillus (assembly GCF_030490865.1). Taxonomy (NCBI): domain Eukaryota; kingdom Metazoa; phylum Chordata; class Aves; order Passeriformes; family Paridae; genus Poecile; species Poecile atricapillus. Next base: position 79,159,018 of record NC_081288.1, on the reverse strand, counting down.
TCCGCTCAACAAATGTGCCAGCGGAGAGAGAAAGTTCATTGCTGCCTACAATTTCAACTTCACCCATCAAACAATGAACACACACCCTGCTATTGGCACTTTTCTTTTCAGCTCTACGCTCCTAAGCTTTCAGTCTCAGAGTCAAGATCCAAGCAGCATGGCAACAGGGACTACTCACACACTAAAGCTACAAGGACAAAAAGCTCAACAACTTGCTGTCTAGATTCCCACTGTCAGTTCAACAGCTCTAACCCACAGGGAAACCTCTTGGGAAAAACCTTTAAATTCACTGAGACCACCCAAAGTGCCCATCCAAACTTAATTTCTTTGCCAAAGAGAAGAACAAGAAGCTCATTTCAAGAGAAAGGGCATCCCCTCCTCCAAAATCCAAAACATCCAGTGACTGATCCCATACAATGGTGTCAGAACACTCTTACTAGAGGCAGACAGCCTTCCAAAGATGGATACTGACTCAATGACTGTACAAATTGAGGGAGTGCTTCCAAATATGCCGGCACAAGAAGCTGCTGTCGTCCTTGGGCTGCGCGACACAGCTTCTTATCTGCACCTCCAACTCTGGGGCTACGTGCTTTCCTTCCCATGAGAAAGCATTGCCATTCTCCTTCAGGAACTTACCAAGCCAAGCTGTATGCCATGTCCTGTACTATGTCCAACAATGGCTCCTGCACAGAAGGGTCTACGACATAAATATCTTGCTGGACTATACCTCCTCATGGTACCTTTAACGCCTGCCCCATTACATTGTCACTATATCTTTTACTTGCCAAGGAAAGGCACTCAGAGTCACTTGGCCTTGCCTTGCCTTTGATGCTGTGGCTAGTCTACTCTTGTTTTGCTTGCTTGCTTATGTGTGCCTTGCCTGGCAAGACCTAGAAAAACCTTCCTTGCTTTGCTTTGCCTTGCCTACCGCTCTTTGCGATGCAAACCAAGTGTAGGCGCAATTGTAGGCAAGTCAAGGGAGAAGCTGACAAGGCTGGAGCCATGAGGGGCAAGCAAATGGAGTGGTGGGTGAGAGAAGGCCCAGAACTTCTAGGCAAGGATGGGCATAGGAAGGGCAGGCAGAAACAGGAAGGCCTAGGCAAGGCTAGGTTTCCCTGGAGGAAAGCAGTCAAGTGTGGGCAGGTCAAGTGTGGGCGTAGGCACTGGAGGGAGTGCAAGGCTAGGGAGGCAAGGCAGGGCAAGGCAAGGAAACTTTTGGGTCACCAAGGCAAGACAAATGAGAGGTACATTCAAAGACTGCTGGTACACAAAAGGGGCTAGGACAGACTTCTCTGGCTGGCCTTGATCTCACATGGGCCATCTCTAATCTGCACCTAAAGCACTTGGCTTGCCTGCTTTCCTTGGTATACAAAAGAACTGTCATTCTGGTCCTGAAGCGCAAAGGTGAAATGTGAATTTCATGTCCAAAATTCAAGACATGTAAGGATAGGTGCCAGAAGCAAGCTGCCAGGACAGATGGGTGTGCTTGCACGTGACCTCTTTTGGGCTTCCTCTCACATGCTCCTGAAACGCTGGAGGTACGTGAAAGCCTTGAGAGTCCTAGGAGAAGCAGGCAGGGCAAGGCAAGATGAAGAAATTCCGCAAAAAGAGGGGTATTGAATTCCAGGTGGGGGACGAGTGAGCAAGGGAATGCAAGGCAAGGGAGAGGAGAGGTTCAAAGGTAACGCCAAGAAAAGTGGTGGCTTTGCCAGGCAAGACAAAGGAGAGGCAAGCAAGGCAATGAGAGTCCTAGAAGGAGAAGGAAATGAAAGATTGGAGCTGGACAAAGGGGAAGGGAAACTGGACAAAGTGGCAAGGGGGATGGGTGGTGCAAGGCACTGGACTGGTAGGAAGGGCAAGGGAAAGACATGGATGGGTCAGGAAGGAAGAGGAAAACAATGGCCAGGAATGACAAAGAAATGCAAGGTTGGATAGGAAAGGAAAGGCAAGGCAATGTAGGGAAGGGGTAGGCCAGACAATGGGTGTCTTAAGAGGAAAAGTATGCATAGCAAGGCCAAGAGAAAAGCGGTAAAGAAGTTAGCGTGGGGGATAGGTGAGTGTAGCTGAGAAAGAAAAAAGTGCCTCATTCCAGTTTTGATATATGTATGTGTGTGTGAAGTCTGCAGGATGTAAAGCAGAAGAAAGCAGTGACTTGATGGTAGAGTGAAAGGATGCTTTTGAATACACGTGGCAAGGTCCAAGCAAACTATTTGTCTTGGCACATCTGTGTCCCATAAACTTCTTAGTTTAGATTCAGACTGTAAGCGGGACAGAGAACACCCCTAAAATTACAGCTGAGCAAGAAAGCAGGTCGCATCAGCATGTTTTAAAGGAAGCAGTTTTTTGTGTGAGAAGAAAATGGACATATGAGACTCCAGCAGTATCGACGTTCAGCTTAGAAGCAAAGTGCAATGATTCCGTACAAACTCTGAAAATGAAACGCAGCAATAAAAAGGCAATGGGACATGTCAGCGAAAGCTTTGTGGCCAAGCAGGGTGAGATGTTTGAAGCAGAACCACAGTTTGGTTTCACTAAGGATCCATCATGGTGGATTGCAAACATGTGCCAAGACAACACATATTCTGCAGCTGTTGCAGCTCTCCGCAGGAACACTAGCGCTTTCCCTTAGACTCTAAAATGCAGAGAAATGGCCTGCGCAGCGCAGAAGCTATTTGTGCTGCTTGTACACCTCTTCCAACCCCTCAGTGGAAACTATTGCGCCTGCCTTTAGACTCTGAGATCCAGAGAACACAATGGTAGAGGCAGTGGAGAATGGAAGGAGAGAGTGAAGTTTGATGAGTGAGTTTGATGTGACTTATGTGGAGCACGCAGAAAATGTAGCCCCGTACTGGTTTTTACACCTGGAGCCTATTTCTGTAAGACATTTCAGGTGGACATTTTTGATCAAGAAGCCAGAGTGAAAAAATTGACAGCAGGTCTCTCTGGGAAAGAAAAAGCAGCAAGGCGTCGTGTGCCATTTAAATGCTGCTATAAGAAGGGCGTACTTTAGCAGCATCTCTCTTGACACTTCTATCTGTGTAATCTCTAGCTGCTTGGACACAGCGGCACTGAAAATAATTGTACTGCAAATACCAAGTTACACAGGGAAAAAGGGTAGGTCAGCAAATGCCTTCTGTCTTGGCACATCTTTCAGTCAGAACTCCAGCTGAAAAATTTTGCTGTAATGATGGACTTTGCCACTTGGAGAGAATTTATATAGTTGGGAAGAAACATTCAAAGCCGTAGTGCATTTCGTCTATTTTACGGACTGCAAAGGCACTATAAAGGCCAGCACTAGCTTTTTGTTGGACTTTTTCTTTTTGAGTAGCTGCTGGACGTTTTGAAGCGGTTTGGGATCTGCTAGAGTGCAAGGTAATACATAGAGTTTGAGGAAAGTGATATACACATTTTATATCTCCAGGGAGGTGGATGCAGTTCAGTGTGTGCGAGTTACATGTTGAGCAGCTGATCACACAGAAAAGAAGAGGCTGCGCTGCAATTGCCTTTTCATTTGCAGCTTATAAACTGCACAGCCCACAATGAAACAATTCCACTTCCTTCTGTGCTACATACAGGATCACATTCTCTCAGTCTCTAAGAGCCAGGACCCCCAGCGGAGCTCTTCCCTGCGCTGCTCCTACACCAATGAGGCCGGAGCCGCAAACAGCTTGGCTTTTTCCCTGGCACCGTCTGCCAGCGCTCATCAAAATAACCACACGATGGCGCTGTCGACTAACAAAAGAAGGAAACGCACCGAGGCCAGCTCCAAAGGACAGAGCCCAGTTGGAAACGTCCCTGCTCTCAAATTAACTGTGCCAGGAAAAAAAGACTTTGCTGATCTTCCCCCTCCAAGTGTGCAAACACTTTTGCACCACACTCAAAGGGCAACACGAAATCCTCTGCCCTAACAAACATTTTCACTCTCGCAGAGTCCGGTAACAAACTCAAAGACATCCGCTCAACAAATGTGCCAGCGGAGAGAGAAAGTTCATTGCTGCCTACAATTTCAACTTCACCCATCAAACAATGAACACACACCCTGCTATTGGCACTTTTCTTTTCAGCTCTACGCTCCTAAGCTTTCAGTCTCAGAGTCAAGATCCAAGCAGCATGGCAACAGGGACTACTCACACACTAAAGCTACAAGGACAAAAAGCTCAACAACTTGCTGTCTAGATTCCCACTGTCAGTTCAACAGCTCTAACCCACAGGGAAACCTCTTGGGAAAAACCTTTAAATTCACTGAGACCACCCAAAGTGCCCATCCAAACTTAATTTCTTTGCCAAAGAGAAGAACAAGAAGCTCATTTCAAGAGAAATGGCATCCCCTCCTCCAAAATCCAAAACATCCAGTGACTGATCCCATACAATGGTGTCAGAACACTCTTACTAGAGGCAGACAGCCTTCCAAAGATGGATACTGACTCAATGACTGTACAAATTGAGGGAGTGCTTCCAAATATGCCGGCACAAGAAGCTGCTGTCGTCCTTGGGCTGCGCGACACAGCTTCTTATCTGCACCTCCAACTCTGGGGCTACGTGCTTTCCTTCCCATGAGAAAGCATTGCCATTCTCCTTCAGGAACTTACCAAGCCAAGCTGTATGCCATGTCCTGTACTATGTCCAACAATGGCTCCTGCACAGAAGGGTCTACGACATAAATATCTTGCTGGACTATACCTCCTCATGGTACCTTTAACGCCTGCCCCATTACATTGTCACTATATCTTTTACTTGCCAAGGAAAGGCACTCAGAGTCACTTGGCCTTGCCTTGCCTTTGATGCTGTGGCTAGTCTACTCTTGTTTTGCTTGCTTGCTTATGTGTGCCTTGCCTGGCAAGACCTAGAAAGACCTTCCTTGCTTTGCTTTGCCTTGCCTACCGCTCTTTGCAATGCAATCCAAGTGTAGGAGCAATTGTAGGCAAGTCAAGGGAGAAGCTGACAAGGCTGGAGCCATGAGGGGCAAGCAAATGGAGTGGTGGGTGAGAGAAGGCCCAGAACTTCTAGGCAAGGATGGGCATAGGAAGGGCAGGCAGAAACAGGAAGGCCTAGGCAAGGCTAGGTTTCCCTGGAGGAAAGCAGTCAAGTGTGGGCAGGTCAAGTGTGGGCGTAGGCACTGGAGGGAGTGCAAGGCTAGGGAGGCAAGGCAGGGCAAGGCAAGGAAACTTTTGGGTCACCAAGGCAAGACAAATGAGAGGTACATTCAAAGACTGCTGGTACACAAAAGGGGCTAGGACAGACTTCTCTGGCTGGCCTTGATCTCACATGGGCCATCTCTAATCTGCACCTAAAGCACTTGGCTTGCCTGCTTTCCTTGGTATACAAAAGAACTGTCATTCTGGTCCTGAAGCGCAAAGGTGAAATGTGAATTTCATGTCCAAAATTCAAGACATGTAAGGATAGGTGCCAGAAGCAAGCTGCCAGGACAGATGGGTGTGCTTGCACGTGACCTCTTTTGGGCTTCCTCTCACATGCTCCTGAAACGCTGGAGGTACGTGAAAGCCTTGAGAGTCCTAGGAGAAGCAGGCAGGGCAAGGCAAGATGAAGAAATTCCGCAAAAAGAGGGGTATTGAATTCCAGGTGGGGGACGAGTGAGCAAGGGAATGCAAGGCAAGGGAGAGGAGAGGTTCAAAGGTAACGCCAAGAAAAGTGGTGGCTTTGCCAGGCAAGACAAAGGAGAGGCAAGCAAGGCAATGAGAGTCCTAGAAGGAGAAGGAAATGAAAGATTGGAGCTGGACAAAGGGGAAGGGAAACTGGACAAAGTGGCAAGGGGGATGGGTGGTGCAAGGCACTGGACTGGTAGGAAGGGCAAGGGAAAGACATGGATGGGTCAGGAAGGAAGAGGAAAACAATGGCCAGGAATGACAAAGAAATGCAAGGTTGGATAGGAAAGGAAAGGCAAGGCAATGTAGGGAAGGGGTAGGCCAGACAATGGGTGTCTTAAGAGGAAAAGTATGCATAGCAAGGCCAAGAGAAAAGCGGTAAAGAAGTTAGCGTGGGGGATAGGTGAGTGTAGCTGAGAAAGAAAAAAGTGCCTCATTCCAGTTTTGATATATGTATGTGTGTGTGAAGTCTGCAGGATGTAAAGCAGAAGAAAGCAGTGACTTGATGGTAGAGTGAAAGGATGCTTTTGAATACACGTGGCAAGGTCCAAGCAAACTATTTGTCTTGGCACATCTGTGTCCCATAAACTTCTTAGTTTAGATTCAGACTGTAAGCGGGACAGAGAACACCCCTAAAATTACAGCTGAGCAAGAAAGCAGGTCGCATCAGCATGTTTTAAAGGAAGCAGTTTTTTGTGTGAGAAGAAAATGGACATATGAGACTCCAGCAGTATCGACGTTCAGCTTAGAAGCAAAGTGCAATGATTCCGTACAAACTCTGAAAATGAAACGCAGCAATAAAAAGGCAATGGGACATGTCAGCGAAAGCTTTGTGGCCAAGCAGGGTGAGATGTTTGAAGCAGAACCACAGTTTGGTTTCACTAAGGATCCATCATGGTGGATTGCAAACATGTGCCAAGACAACACATATTCTGCAGCTGTTGCAGCTCTCCGCAGGAACACTAGCGCTTTCCCTTAGACTCTAAAATGCAGAGAAATGGCCTGCGCAGCGCAGAAGCTATTTGTGCTGCTTGTACACCTCTTCCAACCCCTCAGTGGAAACTATTGCGCCTGCCTTTAGACTCTGAGATCCAGAGAACACAATGGTAGAGGCAGTGGAGAATGGAAGGAGAGAGTGAAGTTTGATGAGTGAGTTTGATGTGACTTATGTGGAGCACGCAGAAAATGTAGCCCCGTACTGGTTTTTACACCTGGAGCCTATTTCTGTAAGACATTTCAGGTGGACATTTTTGATCAAGAAGCCAGAGTGAAAAAATTGACAGCAGGTCTCTCTAGGAAAGAAAAAGCAGCAAGGCATCGTGTGCCATTTAAATGCTGCTATAAGAAGGGCGTACTTTAGCAGCATCTCTCTTGACACTTCTATCTGTGTAATCTCTAGCTGCTTGGACACAGCGGCACTGAAAATAATTGTACTGCAAATACCAAGTTACACAGGGAAAAAGGGTAGGTCAGCAAATGCCTTCTGTCCTGGCACATCTCTCAGTCAGAACTCCAGCTGAAAAATTTTGCTGTAATGATGGACTTTGCCACTTGGAGAGAATTTATATAGTTGCGAAGAAGCATTCAAAGCCCTAGTGCATTTCGTCTATTTTACGGACTGCAAAGGCACTATAAAGGCCAGCACTAGCTTTTTGTTGGACTTTTTCTTTTTGAGTAGCTGCTGGACGTTTTGAAGCGGTTTGGGATCTGCTAGAGTGCAAGGTAATACATAGAGTTTGAGGAAAGTGATATACACATTTTATATCTCCAGGGAGGTGGATGCAGTTCAGTGTGTGCGAGTTACATGTTGAGCAGCTGATCACACAGAAAAGAAGAGGCTGCGCTGCAATTGCCTTTTCATTTGCAGCTTATAAACTGCACAGCCCACAATGAAACAATTCCACTTCCTTCTGTGCTACATACAGGATCACATTCTCTCAGTCTCTAAGAGCCAGGACCCCCAGCGGAGCTCTTCCCTGCGCTGCTCCTACACCAATGAGGCCGGAGCCGCAAACAGCTTGGCTTTTTCCCTGGCACCGTCTGCCAGCGCTCATCAAAATAACCACACGATGGCGCTGTCGACTAACAAAAGAAGGAAACGCACCGAGGCCAGCTCCAAAGGACAGAGCCCAGTTGGAAACGTCCCTGCTCTCAAATTAACTGTGCCAGGAAAAAAAGACTTTGCTGATCTTCCCCCTCCAAGTGTGCAAACACTTTTGCACCACACTCAAAGGGCAACATGAAATCCTCTGCCCTAACAAACATTTTCACTCTCGCAGAGTCCGGTAACAAACTCAAAGACATCCGCTCAACAAATGTGCCAGCGGAGAGAGAAAGTTCATTGCTGCCTACAATTTCAACTTCACCCATCAAACAATGAACACACACCCTGCTATTGGCACTTTTCTTTTCAGCTCTACGCTCCTAAGCTTTCAGTCTCAGAGTCAAGATCCAAGCAGCATGGCAACAGGGACTACTCACACACTAAAGCTACAAGGACAAAAAGCTCAACAACTTGCTGTCTAGATTCCCACTGTCAGTTCAACAGCTCTAACCCACAGGGAAACCTCTTGGGAAAAACCTTTAAATTCACTGAGACCACCCAAAGTGCCCATCCAAACTTAATTTCTTTGCCAAAGAGAAGAACAAGAAGCTCATTTCAAGAGAAAGGGCATCCCCTCCTCCAAAATCCAAAACATCCAGTGACTGATCCCATACAATGGTGTCAGAACACTCTTACTAGAGGCAGACAGCCTTCCAAAGATGGATACTGACTCAATGACTGTACAAATTGAGGGAGTGCTTCCAAATATGCCGGCACAAGAAGCTGCTGTCGTCCTTGGGCTGCGCGACACAGCTTCTTATCTGCACCTCCAACTCTGGGGCTACGTGCTTTCCTTCCCATGAGAAAGCATTGCCATTCTCCTTCAGGAACTTACCAAGCCAAGCTGTATGCCATGTCCTGTACTATGTCCAACAATGGCTCCTGCACAGAAGGGTCTACGACATAAATATCTTGCTGGACTATACCTCCTCATGGTACCTTTAACGCCTGCCCCATTACATTGTCACTATATCTTTTACTTGCCAAGGAAAGGCACTCAGAGTCACTTGGCCTTGCCTTGCCTTTGATGCTGTGGCTAGTCTACTCTTGTTTTGCTTGCTTGCTTATGTGTGCCTTGCCTGGCAAGACCTAGAAAAACCTTCCTTGCTTTGCTTTGCCTTGCCTACCGCTCTTTGCGATGCAAACCAAGTGTAGGCGCAATTGTAGGCAAGTCAAGGGAGAAGCTGACAAGGCTGGAGCCATGAGGGGCAAGCAAATGGAGTGGTGGGTGAGAGAAGGCCCAGAACTTCTAGGCAAGGATGGGCATAGGAAGGGCAGGCAGAAACAGGAAGGCCTAGGCAAGGCTAGGTTTCCCTGGAGGAAAGCAGTCAAGTGTGGGCAGGTCAAGTGTGGGCGTAGGCACTGGAGGGAGTGCAAGGCTAGGGAGGCAAGGCAGGGCAAGGCAAGGAAACTTTTGGGTCACCAAGGCAAGACAAATGAGAGGTACATTCAAAGACTGCTGGTACACAAAAGGGGCTAGGACAGACTTCTCTGGCTGGCCTTGATCTCACATGGGCCATCTCTAATCTGCACCTAAAGCACTTGGCTTGCCTGCTTTCCTTGGTATACAAAAGAACTGTCATTCTGGTCCTGAAGCGCAAAGGTGAAATGTGAATTTCATGTCCAAAATTCAAGACATGTAAGGATAGGTGCCAGAAGCAAGCTGCCAGGACAGATGGGTGTGCTTGCACGTGACCTCTTTTGGGCTTCCTCTCACATGCTCCTGAAACGCTGGAGGTACGTGAAAGCCTTGAGAGTCCTAGGAGAAGCAGGCAGGGCAAGGCAAGATGAAGAAATTCCGCAAAAAGAGGGGTATTGAATTCCAGGTGGGGGACGAGTGAGCAAGGGAATGCAAGGCAAGGGAGAGGAGAGGTTCAAAGGTAACGCCAAGAAAAGTGGTGGCTTTGCCAGGCAAGACAAAGGAGAGGCAAGCAAGGCAATGAGAGTCCTAGAAGGAGAAGGAAATGAAAGATTGGAGCTGGACAAAGGGGAAGGGAAACTGGACAAAGTGGCAAGGGGGATGGGTGGTGCAAGGCACTGGACTGGTAGGAAGGGCAAGGGAAAGACATGGATGGGTCAGGAAGGAAGAGGAAAACAATGGCCAGGAATGACAAAGAAATGCAAGGTTGGATAGGAAAGGAAAGGCAAGGCAATGTAGGGAAGGGGTAGGCCAGACAATGGGTGTCTTAAGAGGAAAAGTATGCATAGCAAGGCCAAGAGAAAAGCGGTAAAGAAGTTAGCGTGGGGGATAGGTGAGTGTAGCTGAGAAAGAAAGAAACAAAGTGCCTCATTCCAGTATGTATGTATATATGTGTGTGTGAAGTTTGCTGGATGTAAAGCAGAGACTTTATAGTGGGGTGAAAGGATGCTTTTGAATACACGTGGCAAGGTCCAAGCAAACTATTTGTCTTGGCACATCTGTGTCCCATAAACTTCTTAGTTTAGATTCAGACTGTAAGCGGGACAGAGAACACCCCTAAAATTACAGCTGAGCAAGAAAGCAGGTCGCATCAGCATGTTTTAAAGGAAGCAGTTTTTTTGTGTGAGAAGAAAATGGACATATGAGACTCCAGCAGTATCGACGTTCAGCTTAGAAGCAAAGTGCAATGATTCCGTACAAACTCTGAAAATGAAACGCAGCAATAAAAAGGCAATGGGACATGTCAGCGAAAGCTTTGTGGCCAAGCAGGGTGAGATGTTTGAAGCAGAACCACAGTTTGGTTTCACTAAGGATCCATCATGGTGGATTGCAAACATGTGCCAAGACAACACATATTCTGCAGCTGTTGCAGCTCTCCGCAGGAACACTAGCGCTTTCCCTTAGACTCTAAAATGCAGAGAAATGGCCTGCGCAGCGCAGAAGCTATTTGTGCTGCTTGTACACCTCTTCCAACCCCTCAGTGGAAACTATTGCGCCTGCCTTTAGACTCTGAGATCCAGAGAACACAATGGTAGAGGCAGTGGAGAATGGAAGGAGAGAGTGAAGTTTGATGAGTGAGTTTGATGTGACTTATGTGGAGCACGCAGAAAATGTAGCCCCGTACTGGTTTTTACACCTGGAGCCTATTTCTGTAAGACATTTCAAATGGACA